>NC_043710.1:57488260-57511456 GCF_006229205.1 Suricata suricatta
GCCAGAATTGATCCGGCACTCCAGCAGTGCTTGGAAGTTATCAGGAGTAAAGAGTCCCTCTGGGAGCCCATCAGTTTCATGCCCATCCAGAGGGATGTTTTGTTTTCCCATAAGAATCAAAATTTCAAATAAAGATTTTAAGTATTCTTTGTTTTCTTTCTCTTCAAGGGTCAAAGGTAAAATGTCTTCATCCTGTTCTTCACCCCCTTCTTCTGCGCTGGCGTTCTGAGCATTGCTGTTGTTGATTTCCTTATGTTTTTGTTCCTGTTCAGAAGTTTCATCAACTGGAAAACAAAGAATCAATTTTATAAACAGGCTCATGAGGAACCGTACAAACAAACAAATTATGTTTCTCACTGGTTAAATATTTAAATTCAGGAACTCATCCATTCAACATTCACAAGGTACCTATTGGACCACAGACTAGGACACAGAAGTATCCTATATAAGAAGATAAGATATATACAAGGTATAAGGTATAAATAAGGTGTATGTAAGGTATAAGACATACTCTAGCGGAGACAAAAACTGTCTACAGAGATTTTAATCCTACACTTAAATGTTATAAGAGAGGAATGATTTCTTATAAACTTAACAAGGCACATCACATAAAACAGGTCTAGACCAGTAACAGTCCATGCCCTCAGGAAAAAGAGGAAGAGAATGAATATGTATCGAAGCACTGTGTTGGCATTTTTATGTATCACATGACTCCCTCTATAGGCAGGTGCTATCAATCCCATTTAACAAATGAGGAAAGTAAATAACTGTCCAAGGTCACATATGTAGTTAAAAGGATGAAGGTGAAATTCAAATCCAAACCTGTCTGGCTACAAGGTCCATGCTAATGTAATTTCTATGAAATCATTAAGCTACATTTTAATGTGGGAGATGAGAGGTATATGAGCCAATATAACATAAGGTATATTGATGCAATTTTTAGGACTAATATTAGACACTAGAAGTATTAGCCTAATCTCTTTGTATGTGGATTGATAAATTGAGGCTCTAAGGTAGTGTCCTGCCCACAGTCATATACACAACCTTGCAAGTCCTAGACCCTGTGGTCCCCTCCAGGTTCATTTTCTAATCATCACTGGATGTGAAAAGCTCCAACAAAGTGAGTATAATTCCCCAAATCAGGCACCCTGTTTCAAGCTACTCTACTTCTGCACAGAATACACCTCCTTCCTTTGCTGGACTCCCTCAGGACTACTGTGAGAATTAAATGAACTAAGTAAAGCACTTAAAACAAAGACTTAATATAAAGAATTATGTTAATAAAAACAGTATTAATAATGGCACAGTAGTAGGAGGAGACTGAGGAGGAGGAATAAGAGTTAACAACAAAACAAAAACAAAAACAACTTCTAGTCCTCATCCTTTGGTGACACAGGTTAGACATCAGTACCTGCAGAAAAGCTATTGTGACTCCTACTCTCTACTAGGCTAAATGTCCCCAAAGCAGTTCTTCCTTAAACATTTATCAAGAACCTACTATGCACCACACATCGGGTGGACAAAGATTCTGCTCTTGTCCCTACTGCTGCCTTTCCTTCCCTACACAGGGACACTCTGTGTGCCTGCCGCGCCATCACACACAGAGCACAGCACTAGTGGGAAGAAGACCAAGTACATGGGACAGTAGCACTCAATCAAGAAACTAAGCCTTGTCTCACAGACAATTCCAGACCACAGGAAAATGCCTACCACACTCTTACATCATTCTCACGGCAGGTTTTGGACATAAAACATATTTATTTGTCCTTACCAGGTCTAGGCCTTTTTAAAAGGCATTCAGAAGTTGAGTCATTAACACTATCACTTACTTTTTTTCTGTTTCAGTGTCCTGATTTCATCTTCACTCTGACAAGAAAAAAGAAAAACAAACACCTTTAAGAAAACTGAACTCTAGTACATCACTGTAGACTCATAAGTAAAATTTGTGATTCAAATTCAATTCCTTAGAAAGAATAAATTCCTTATAATGAATACATTCTTCAAACATAGAGATGACAGAAAAATCAGAACAATAATTTACTAGTGATTCCAAGCTCGTAATAAAAAAATTAGAGAAGACGGGGCACATGGGTGGTTCACTCCATTAAGCATCCTGCTCTTGATTTTGGCTCAAGTCATGCTCTTCTGGTTCGTGTGTCAGCTCCGTGCTGACAGCACAGACTCTTTCTCTCCCCCCTCCCCTTTCTCTCTTTCTCAAAATAAATAAATTTGAAGAAATACTAGAGGAGTAAGAATACATCATTTAACTTTATACCTAAATCATCATAACTTTGGGTTTTATTGCTAGCTAGTAAAAGGCATGGAAGTATAGGATAGCACTTGGTGTCAAATCCAAGGGATCACAAATCATGTCCCCTCCAATCTATTCCTGGGGGAGGCCATATAAGAGAGAGTTGCTGGATCCCAGAACCTAACACAAAAGCTATGAGAATTCCATGGGAAGCAGAAAGTAACAGTGCCACTATGGAAGAGAAATGGATGCATACAGCATAGAGGGCCAAGTAGCACATACAGGGTTAGACTGAGCAAGAACTTTACAGTTGTGTCCTTTTCTCTCCCTCTAACTCACTGTGATGCTTAAACCATATGCCACCCCAATACTGTTCCCGAGCAGGAAAGCAGCACTACCAGCGACAGCTGAAGTCAGAAGAGTACCGGCTGGGCAGCATGGGAACATGATACTGATAGCAAGAAATGTCAGCAAGCTAGCCAATCTAGAGCATTCCCTCCTTATCCCATGATCTACAGTTACAAGGATGGCAGATGGTAAGAGGATGTCTGCGTTAGGGTATCTGAGGTTTCCAAAGGGCAGAGTACAGGGTAATGGTAGCTGGAGGATGGGAAGTGGCTGACTCCTCACTCCAGGCACGTAGTACTAAGAAGAAGAAAGCTGACTGGAAGACTACTGTGGTGTGTCAGCATTCATCTATGCGACATCCCAGAAAAACAAATAAATAGAGGGAAATAAATGTATGAAGAAATAAAAACAGGATTTCTTAGAACTTAAAGATGGGAGTCTGGATAACTAAACCATCTAGACACAGATGAGCAAAATTTAAACTGTCAAATATAATGAAAAAATACTAATAAAGACTTTGAGGGAGAAAAGCAGACCATCTAAAAAGTAACAAGAATCAGGTTAGCATCAGACTTCAACAGCAGTAACAAATGCGAAAACAAGAATCAATATCACACGGACTACATATATCCTCTATGCATTATTAATAACTTAATATTACAAAATAAAAACTACAAAATGGTTTTAAAAAATAAACCCATGCCTGGAAACTAAAAACAAAAATAACCCTATGTTAAAATAACAGGGGAATTTACAAAACACTCCTGGCTAATCAATGAAAGCACTACATGTCTATAATTGTGAGATACAGCTAAAACATACTTAAACATCTACAACTGTGAATATATATGAGCTAACCATTCAAGAAGCCAGAAAAAGAGCCAAAAATTAAATCTCTCAAATCAAGACTAAACCAAACAGCTCACAATGCAACAATCATTGATAACACTACGATTTCTTTGGAAAGACTATTAAAATAATCTTAGGATCAGGGCACCTGAGTGGCTCAGGTCATGATTTCAGTTCATGGGTTTGAGCCTTGCATCGGGCTCTGTGCTGACAGCTCAGAGCCTGGAGCCCGCCTTGGATTCTGTGTCTCCCTCTCTCTGCCCCTCACCCACTTGTTCTCTCTCCCTCCCTCTCTCTCTCAAAAATATACATTAAAATTTTTTTAAAAAATAATCTTAGGATCAGAAAAACACAAGCACTCCAAAATCCTATATGCAATGCATAAACTCTTTAAAACAAACGAAATACAAGAGAAAACCAATAAATAAATCAAAATGGCAAACAAAATATTCCTTCACCTACCGGTGGCAAGCAATCTGATGGTGTTATGGTTTAACTTTCAAGGCAGAGTATACACCTTATACAAGTTTTCCCAGAAAATCTGAGAGAAAAGGAAAGCTATCCAACTAATTTTAAGGTTAAAAGAACCTTGATATTGTAACTGGTAAGAGGAGTACATGAAAAGAAAATTACAGGACACCACTTATACATGCAAAATCCTAAGTAAAATATTAACCAACTAAATCAAACAAACGAAGAGAGATGTACTGCAATCAATTAGGGTTCATCACAGGAATGCAAAGATGGATCAAATCAGAAAATCCACCATTCACTGCATTAAAAAAAAACCTGAACTATTCTACTCAGTAGATGCAGTTCAAGCTTTTGGTAAATTCAACAAGTTTTTATAAAAATTCTGAATACGAGGACCAAAAGGGAATGAAAGGAATTTCCTTAACTTGATAAAAACTATCCGACAATATCAGGGGCACCTGGGAGGCTCAGCTGGTCGAGTGTTAGACTCTTGATTTGGGGTTAGGTCATGGGATTGAGCCCTGTGTTAGGTTCCATGTTGAGCAAAGAGATGCTTAAGATTCTCTCTCTGCCCTTCTCCTGCACTCACACACTTTCTCAAATAAACAAACAAACAAACAAACCCCTATCTAACAGTATCAACAACACACGGTATCCTTAATGCAAGAAGGCAAGCATACCATCTGTGACATTACTGGGGCTGTTCAACACGGCACTTCTAGGGATCCTAACAAAACAATAACACAGGCAACAGAAAAAACTAGAACTATGAGGATTAGAATAAGCAAATTTGTCCTTATCTGAAGATGATAAAATCAACTTCACAGAAAACTCCATAGACTAGACTAGGAATTAGCCAAAAACAGTCTTCAAAATTGCTGGAAACAATCTCATCTGGAATATACAATCTATACCAACAAAAACAATACTGTATTTAGGCAGTAATTTAAGGAATGTACACATTGTTCTCTTCTCAAAACTACAGCAAAAACCCTGAATTTTTTCCGAATTTTTGACTTTCTGCACTCCTTAAAGTATGTTAGTAGTGTTTTCAAAGAACTAGTATTTAGTCTGGTCACTGATTGCTGCTACTTGGAGGCTTTTTTTTCTGTTTATGGATGGGATTAATTAATATTGTAACAATGTTAATCCAAAGCATTTATGTTGGAAATCCCAATGCAGTTTCTAGGAGAAGCAGACAAAAGAATTCTCAAATTCGTATGGAGGAATAAAGGTCCACAAGTAGCTAAGACAATTTTGAAAAAGAAGAGTTAAGAAACAGCTTTGCATATTTGGAAACTTGGTATGTGACAGGAGTGGCACCTTACACTAGTGAAGGAAAGGACAGATTAACAGACCATGTTGAGAAAACTGGTTCTCTATAAGGAGAAAAATAAAATTAGATCTCTACTGAACACCATATATACAAACACCAAATGGATCAAAGATCAAATATGAAAGGTAAACAAAGAACAATGAGGAAAATGAGACAAATGTTGTCTTAAGAAAGTACAGTAGGTGTACTGAAATGACAAACATTAAATACACTAACAGGGACACCAAAAGGAGGGGGAGAAAATGGAAATGGGAACAACAGAAAGTAATAGAGGAAAAATAATAAACAAAATAGGGGTCTTGCTGGTGGCAACGGTGACAGAAAGTCACGAATTGAGGAGTCCTAAGTAATTTAATGTTTTCACCAAATGTTAACAAAAAACCACAGGTTTCAATTATTAGAACTAAAGGGCATCGAAGAAATGTGAAAACATGTGTAAATGATGCCATATACAGAGATTTAAAAGTTTTTTCTAACCCTGTCAGTACTTAATAGTGACAGAACCATTATCTCTAGGTAAAATTGCCCATGTCTTAGCTTTATACTTTCCCTTTCTTTATCCCTTTGTGCTGAATTCTGGAAATATCCTTCAGTTCCACTCTTCTCACTACAAAAGGAAAGGTTGTGTTTTGTTTTGTTTTGTTCCCAGGAAGGGAATGTGCTAGTGGCCTATAATTAACAGCACACTTTGGCCCAAGTCAATAAGTATCAACTGGCTAAATTTGAGAAAGATTTTCCAATTTAAATACTAATCATGTTACATCCATGCTTCTTCAATAATAACCAGAGCACTTATTTCCCATGTTACCTTTGGAAACAGAGCATAACTTGGGTTCAATTTTAACATGAATGCATCTATATTTGGTTTCACAGTATGATGGGGGGTGGGAAAGCCAAAAGCACATTGACATACCAATTCTTTTATTCGTTTTCTGTGTCTACTATGTGGATTGTTCAAATGACTGGTAAGATCAAATATTGTTGGTATTGCATTATCTCGAAGAACTGTCCTATAAGGACTCTGAAAAAGAAAAATGTGTTAATTCAGAGACAGTCCTGAAGCATGTATTACACATAAAGAAAACGCTTTGTTAATGACTTCCCCAGCACTCCTTCAACTCCAGCTCTAAAGTGGAGAGACTTGCAGAATGATGATGTCAGTCCAGATCAACTATTATTTCTAACTCTTTTTGCATTTGCCCTTCTGGCAATCTTACTATTTTAAATTAAGGAACGGAGTTCACAGTAAGCATAAAAAATAAAATATATTTGCATTCTGCACATATAGTTCCAATTCACCCTCCCAGCTCCTTCACCTGTCCTGCTCGTCCATGAGCCCACTGAACCTACAGCAGGCACAGGAGTTTCTCAATCTATCCCTTTGTATGTTCTTAATAATTATTCCCTACTTTCCCATGCTTCTATACACTTTCGCTACGATTACTGAGAAGTATCGAGGTACAATGGAATGGGCCCCAGGAGACCTAGGAATGAGTCTAAATTCTACCTGTTATTCACTGTGAGATCCTGGCCAAATACTTTCCCTTTTTGGACCTCAGTTTCCTCTTCTGAATAAATTTTTAGTGTTGAACTAGACCATATTTCCCAAATTGAAATTATCCATATACCAATGATGACACTTGCATACCATCATCTGCACTGTTACATAATCCACTTTTTAGGTTAGCATTTCCTTAGGCAATAAAAACTATAAAATAATGATTTTGATGAGTTATATTTTTAACATATATTGTGAAACTCCTAAAATAAAAAGTGATTCATATGCCGCCTGAATTCATTCATACCATGATATACATAATCATATTTTTGCAAACACTAAACTAGGTATTTCCAAATCCCTAATTCCAATGGTCTTATCACTGAAGGATGACCATTCTCTATCCTATTTCCTGTTAATCTAATCCAACCTGGCTAGAAGCTTGATGCATACCTAGATGTTTACAGTCTTCAGCAGCCAACCCAGAGGCCAAGGGACAAGAATTTTATTAGCAGGAAGAGTAATAGATGAATACCTGCGTATGTTCACCCTAGCTAGTCAAAGAAATAGTGCCTTTTAATTTCTTCATAGATCTGTACTAATAAAGACAAAGTACTCTTCTTTTTAAAAAGCTTTCTTGAAGGCACCTGGGTAGCTCAGTCACTTGAGCATCCAACTCTTGATTTCGGCTCAGGTCATGATCTCAGAGTTCATGAGTTCGAGGCCTGGGTCAGGCTCTGTGCTGACAGTGCAGAGCCTGTTGGGACTGATTCTCTCTCTCCCTGCCTTCCCCCACCCACTCCCTCACCTCTCTCTTTCAAGATAAATTTTAAGAAACATTAAAAAAATATAAAGCTTTCTTGGGAGCAGCAATTATTTCAAAGTTGACTATTAAAGCATGTTCAAAGTATATGCCAAACAAAAATAACAACTCCTTTCTATATTTTTTCGCCCATGGAAGGAAGATCAGGAGTATATGAAGAAAAAACATATAACTAAAGGGAACACACTATCTCAAGTTTTATCTAAAGAATTGTTAAACACACATGGAAAGTATTTCTATTCAGACTCATTTTTCTAGATCAACCCTATGCCTCATAGAAAACACAAAGAAAATCTATTTCTTAATGCCACTCAGCTTCTAGTGCTGGGCCAATTATCCTGAGTCTATTAGCAAGTTTGAATCCGAGATTGATCAGCGACACAACTGCTGAAGGGAGCAAAAACTATACTACACCCCAAATATCTCATCTTTCCCACTTAGCAAACATGTCACAACAGACACATACACAGTCAACTCTCAATATCTTACCAATTATTAAATGAGGAGGAATAAAATACTAATGAATTTCTTAAATTCACATCAATTTGCTACAAAGCAAATTCCTGACCAAAAAGCAGAACATGAATTAAAAACATGTTACCTTTTAGAAATTATTTATAAGTATGCATGTCAAAAAGACCTATATATTCAATTTCTGTGCATGACAGTTTTAACTCAGTATCAAGTTTTAATCTTCAACTGCTGAATTAAGGTTTGAGCATAAAGCAGTGATCTTACTCTAGTATCAAGGATAGTATTGGCTTCGGCTGAACTAGCCATTAAAGTTTACTGAAGAGACCTTCAATGCCAAATTAATGAAGTCAAAACTCTCAAACATTTAGATATAGATATCATGTGTAGAAAGAACATTTTCTTGCATTTGTATTAATATATATTAATGCATTTGTATTTAATATATATTCTTGTGGAAATTTAAAAAGTGAAAATAGCTCATCTTTCTGTCCTATGCTCTGACTAAACAAGAATATTAGTGAACTATAATTTTACATTTCTCACATCAATCTTATTGGAATTATGTAATTAAGAGACAATATTTATTACTAAAATAAAAATGCCTATGGCTTGTGTATTTAAAATAATAATTTGGGATATTTTTACTTAATGTCAAGAACATACAACTAGTTTGCCTTTTAAACATATAAAATCCCTTATTTTGGTTGATCATTATTACCCTCTTAACAAAACAAGGCAAAAATATCCCTCAAATATTTGTGATTAAACTGTTGAACCGGAATTGGCTCACCTCCCAATGACTTCACAAGTATCTGCTTCAATTAATTTTGAGAAATAAAATAACCCAATCATTCTTTAGTTTTCTGATGCCTCTGCAAAATGTATCTGAAAAAAATATCAAAATAAATTGCTGCATAACAATATATAGTGTATCTTCAAATCAAGTTTATGTTTATCTCAATATCTGAGATGATACATTAGTTATACCTAAATATTATTTAACAAAACTTTCTCCCTAACTAGTTTTTAAAGTGTTCCAAATCTGCTTCATTTCAAGCAAATCTGCCCTATTTGTGTCTCTTATAAGTCATAGCAATAACAGAATCACAGAGGGTTAAAAATCTTAGATTTCAGAAATTATCTGGTTTAATCTCATGAGAATTCAGGACCCAGAAAGGGAAAGTGACTTGGCCAAATTCACATAGTTAATAGAAATAAGGCTGAGAGATCCAGGTTTGATATGATATTACAAATTATTTAAAGAAATTATTTTCACATTAATGACACAATTTGCTTCTTGTTGTTAACTTGCACATAAAAATTAAGGGTTGGTTCTAACAGTACATAAAAAGAAAGAGCTCCATTTCTTGATGAACATTTCACTCATAAAAAAAGCTCTGGAAAAGCTGCTCCAAATAAAAACACAAACTTTACCTTAAACAAACACTTGTATAATCATCTAAAATTTTCTTTAAAAATTAAAAATAAAAAAATGAAATTTTCTGAAGGCAGCATAAGAAATGTAAAACGGCAATCTTCTGTTGAGTAGTAATGGGGCATCAAAAAACAGAGAGGTTTGGGTGCCTGGGTGGCTCAGTTGGTTAAGTGTCTGACTTCAGCTCAGGTCATGATCTTACGGTCCATGGGTTCGAGCTCTGCATCAGGCTCTTGTGCTACCAGCTCCGAGCCTGGAGCCTGCTTTGGATACTGTGTAGCCCTCTCTCTGCCCTTCCCCATTCATGCTTTGTGTCTTTCTGTCTCTTAAAAATAAATAAAAGTTTAAAAAGAATAAAAAATAAATAAAAAAACAAAAACAGAGGAGTGAAAAAAAATACCAGGTTTTAAAGAACAAAATAGATACTATTCAGCTCCAAATCTGTGTTCATCTTTAAAAAAAAAAAAAGCAGTGGGATGTAAGGATACATTCCAACATTAATAGATAAAGATTTACATTTCCAAACAGATACTGAGTGAACAAGAAAGAAAGAAAACAAAAAAATTCAAGCACTTCTATTACTTACAGTTCTGCAGATCATGGAGGTCTCAAAGTGTTTGGCACATAATCGATAATGTTTATTGAGTTGATCAGGTGTTTTATCTTCTAAGTCTGCTCTCCTACAATTCTCCACCCACTTCTGGCATCTATAAATAAAACCAAAATACAATTATGAAAGATGAGTTCACCGTTTAAATTTCAATATTCCGTTATAAGGCAAAAAAAATATTATGGACAACGGGTTCCTGCTCTTCTCTACCTGCAGAACATAACATAATTTGGGGAAGTTGATTGATAACAAAATGAGAGCTGGAAGAAACCTTAGAAATCATTTAATACATTCAATTATAGACAAGGTTAAGAAATAACTTGCTCAGAGTCATGTACAAAATCAGCAGCAAAACTAGAATTTAAATC
Organism: Suricata suricatta; assembly: GCF_006229205.1. Classification (NCBI taxonomy): domain Eukaryota; kingdom Metazoa; phylum Chordata; class Mammalia; order Carnivora; family Herpestidae; genus Suricata; species Suricata suricatta. The sequence goes on from NC_043710.1 coordinate 57,498,727, forward strand.
TGAGTCCTTCAATTCTCAGAACATCCTAGCACCAGAGAGGAAGCAATTATCAGTAGTTAAAGCAAAAAGTTGTATACCCATCAAATCAACAGCCTAACACTCCCTCAGGATTTCAATTTAAATAAGGTTATGAAACAACAATGTCATTGCAAAAAATCAGTTAATAGATGTTCTATAGTTGCTTACAAGAGCAGGAGACCTGTGTTCATTTGCCTTATTATGAATATAATTTATCATCCACAATATGTACAGACTAGACTGTAAGCTCCATGACTGCAGGGATTGTTCATACACAATCTAGTACCCAGAAGGTGCTGAAGACAGTGAACAAGACCAAATCCATGCCCTCTTGGTACTTACATATCTGCAGGAAAAAAACCAATAATAACAACAACGATGATGCATATTAAGCACTTACTGTGAGCCAGACACTGTTCTATGTCCTTTCCAAATGGGGTACATTACCCTCTTATGCAGATGAAGAAATCAAGGCACAGAAATGTGAAGTAATTGCTAAAGATTACAACTAGATTTTTCTTTCTTTTATTCCTCAAGTTTCTAGGAATAAAAATTCTGTCACAAATAGTCACAAATCTGAAAACACAATCATTTTAGAATCACATCATAGTATATTATGTCTTAATATTACAGTTCACACCTCCACACACTCACACTCTTGACACTTAATTCCCTCCACTCTCAATATGTAAAACCATGGTGAAATGTTGATTATCTAACTGAAAATAAAACCACACCTTAATAGTATAGCATTTCACTCAACCAAGTATTACTACACAGTAATTATGCCTAAGATGTCCATTTTTTTTACATTTTTTTATTTTAAATTTTTTAAGCAGTTTGTTGTCAAATGAGTTTCCATACAACACCCAGTGCTCTTCCCCACAAGTGCCCTCCTCCATCACCTCCACCTCTTCCCGCCTTCAGCCCTCAGTTCGTTTTCAGTATTCAATAGTCTCTCAAGTTTTGCATCCCTCTCTCCCCAACTCTCTTTCCCTCTTCCCCTCCCCCAGTCCTCCATTAGGTTTCTCCTGTTCTCCTGTTAGACCTATGAGTGCAAACATATGGTATCTGTCCTTCTCTGCCTGACTTATTTCATTTAGCATGACACCCTCGAGGTCCATCCACTTTCCTGCAAAGGGCCATATTTCATTCTTTCTCATCGCCATGTAGTACTCCATTGTGTGTGTGTGTGTGTATATACACACCACATCTTCTTGATCCACTCATCAGGTGATGGACATTTAGGCTCTTTCCATGATTCGGCTATTGTTGACAGTGCCGCTATGAACATTGGGGTACATGTGCTCCTATGCATCACCACTTCTGTATCCCTTGGGTAAATCCCTAGCAGTGCTATTGCTGGGTCATAAGGGAGTTCTATGGATAGTTTTTTGAGGAACCTCCACACTGTTTTCCAGAGCGGCTGCACCAGTTTACATTCCCACCAACAGTGTAGGAGGGTGCCCGTCTCTCCAGAAGACGTCCATATTTTAATCATATTTTTACACAGTTGCGCAATATGATTTCCTAAACTTTCATTTTTTAACATCCAAGTATTTAGTATAAAAACTATCTTACTATAAAATAATTTGCCATATTGTTACAGCTACTTTTTAGTTCTTACATCTCTGAAGACCTTCCTTACAGAATACTACTGTCCATATGATCTCTTACCTAGGTGGAGACATCTTTCCTATAACACAAGCACTCAGATTCAATCAAGAATGGACTGGGCAGAAAGCCCAGTTAACTACATCTATGTCTTTCACATCAAATACCAAGAAGTAAATCTAGTGAAAGATGTGCAAGGCAAGGCCTCTAACTGAAAAAACAATTTTTTAAAGTATTTATTTTGGGAGAGAGAGAGAATGGGCATGGGGAGGTGGGGTGGGGAAGAGGCAGGAGGGGGAGAGAGAGAGAGAGAGGGAGAGGGAGAGAGAGAGAGGGAGAGAGGGAGAGAGAGAGAGAGAGAGAGAAAGAGAGAGAGAGAGAGAGAGAGAGAATGAATCCCAAGCAGGCTCTGAGCTGTCAGCACAGAGCCCGATGCAGGACTTGAACTCACGAACCATGAGATCACGATGTGAGCCAAAACCAAAAGTGGGACATTTAACTGATGAGACACCTATGCACCCCTAACTGAAAATATATTTTTAAGTAACTTAAATAAATGATAAATTCATGGATTAGTACACTGAATTCTAAATATATCAAATTTCCCTAAATAGATTTACTGATTAAATACAAAATCCCAACAAGTTTTTTTGTGCATGTCTCTTTGTGTGTATGTGTGTCTGTGTGTGCGCACATGTGTGAGAGAGAAATGACAATTCTAAAACTTTTTATACAGAAATTCAAAGGACCAAGAATAGCTAAGATAATCATGAGAAAAAAAGTTGAAAGACTTACACTATCAGATATTAAGACTTACTATAAAGCTTACTAAGACAGTGTGGTATTGGTACAAGGCTAAAACAATGAAGCAAAATGGAGAGCTACGGCCACTTAAGACAATGGTAGCACTGCACAGCAGCGAAGACAAAAGTTGTTTTTTTGTTTTTTTCCAGTAAACAGCATTGAGTCGGGGCGCCTGGATGACTCAGTCGGTTAAGTGTCCAACACTTTGATTTCGGCTGACATCATGATCTGTCTGTGAGATCCAGCCCCACATCAGGTTTTATGCTGACAACACAAGAGTCTGCTTGGGATTCTCTTGTTCTATCTCTCTCTGTCTCAAAACAAACTTAAAAAAAATTTAATAGTGCTGAATAAATTCGATAACCATATGAAAAAAAATTAATCTGACCCCTACTTCTAAATCATATACACAAAAAGAAATACCAAGTGGCCTGGAGATCTAACTATGTAAAGTAAAACAATAAGCTTCTCAAAGATAACACAGGAGACTATCTCCATTACTTGGCATAGACAAAGATAATTTAAAGATGGCAACAGAAAGCACAAACTCTAAAGCAAAAGATGAATTAATCTGGCTACTTTGTTATTTTTTAAATGTTTGTTTGTTTGTTTGTTTTTCAGAGAGAGCACAAACAAGGGAGGGGCAGAGAGGAAGACACAAAATCCAAGGCAGGCTCCAGGCTCCAAGCTGTCGGCACAGAGCCCAATGCAAGGCTCAAACTGATAACAGTGAGATCATGACCTAAGCCAGAGTCGGACGCTTAACCGACTGAGCCACCTAGGTATCCCTAATTTGTCTACTCTAAAGTTAATAACTTTTCTTCATTAAAAGAAGTCATTTAAGAGTGAAATGGCAATCTACAAAATGGAAGAAGATATTTATAATACATATATCCAACAATAGACTCATATCCAAAATATGTCTTTAGAAGTCCTGCAAATAAATTTGACAACCCAATATAAAAATGGGCAAGAGACTTGGACAAGTAACTTAAAATAAAAAGGTTATCCAGATGGGGGTGCCTGGGTGGCTCAGGTGCTTAAGTGACTGACTCAGGATTTTGGCTCAGGTTGTGATCTCTCAGTTTGTAGGTTCAACTCCTGTATCAGGCTCTGAGCTGATAGCACGATGCCTGCTTAGGATTCTGTCTTTTCTCTCTGCTCCTTCCTCCTTTCTTGCTTCTCTCTCTCCCTCTCTCTCAAAATAAACAAACATTTAAAAAATTGGTTATCCAGATGCCTAATACACATGAAAAAATGTACATGGGAAAAAAAAGAGCTCCAACTCATCAGGGAAATAGGAACAAAAACCATTAAAATATTACTGCATATCTGCAAGAATGACTATGATGCAAAAGAGATAATACCAAATATTGGTAAGAAAGTGAAAAAACTTTACCTGTCAACAGTAAAGAGCATAAACTGTGGTAAACTTATTATATACGGAATACTATTATTTAACAATGAGAATGAAAGAACTAGCTAGATCTCACAAACATAATATGATGACCAAATTAGCCAAGAGTACATGCTGTGATTCCTTTTATATGAAGTTCAAGAATAAACAAAACTTGGGGTGCGTGGCTGGCTCAGCTGGAAGAGATGTGACTCTTTTGAGTTTGAGCCCCATGTTGGGTATAGAGATTACTTAAATAAATAAATAAATTAAAAAAAAAAGAAATCAGATTCCATTAAAAAAAATAGGCAAAACTCACATATGGAGATTATGCCAGGAAAAACTTAATATAGCAGGCCCAAGACTGCTATCCTCATAAAGGCCTGCCTCTAAGAATGGCCTTTCAGCTCATGCCTGGAATGGCTAACAACTAGTTCCCTAAACTGACATAAACTTTCCCTAACTGATAAGGTGGCTCATTGTGGTTACACTATGCAAACGGTATGATTCATACTGAACATCTGCCTTCCTTCTGGGAGTCTAGAATTTTAGTATATGCTAGGCAGAGAATGTCTCTGTGACAAGATCCCAATAAAAACTTCAGGCACTGGAGCTCCATGGGCTTCTTTGGGTAGAAATATGTTCTATATCTCAAACATTACCTGGGTATTCACTTTATAAGAATCCATCAAGGGGCGCCTGAGTGGCTCAGTCCATTAAGCTTAGGCTCAGGACATGATCTCACGGTTTGTGGGTTCCAGCCCTGCATCTGGCTCTGTGCTGACAGCTAGCTCAGAGCCTGGAACCTGCTACAGATTCTGTGTCTGCCCCTCTCTCTGACCCTCCCCTGCTCGCACTATGTCTGTCTCTCAAAAATAAATAAAAACCATTAATAAAAAAAAATTTTTTTTTCAAAGTCACCAAATTCTGGGGCATCTGGGTGGCTCTGTTGGTTAAGCTACCGAATATTGATTTCAACTCAGGTCATGATCTCATAGTCTGTGAGTCTGAGCCCCAGATCAGGGCTGCGTTGTTAGTGTAGCACCTGCTTGGGATCCTCTGTCTACCTTTCTCTCAAAAATAAATAAACATTAAAAAAATCCATCAAGTTCCAGTCTACTAAAATTATACTCTTTCCTATATGTGTTATATATAAAAAAAAAAATTCCTTCACTTTGTCCCTTATTCTTAGTAACCAACTAATCTAATTGTGTCAAGTCAGACAGTGACTCTGACTAGGGAGAATGGGATAATGACTGAGAGGGCCTTAGAGGAGAGGGAATTTGGGATAATAGTAATATTATTTTTTTTCCTTTTTAGATCTGGGTGAAAGTTTCATGGACATGTCACTCTGAAAACCCAACAAGCCATACACTCATGATTTGGTGATCATCTGTGTATATATGTTCCACACCAATTAAACGATTAAAGATTTTTGTGACTACAATTCTTTTTACATATACACATGTAATATGTTTGTGTATACATACACACATACACACACACACACACTCTCTCTCTTAGATGCCTGTAGGCACATATATAATTATCTCTCAAATTTACCACTGTCTCCCCTTCCCTAGATCTCCCTGTCATTGTTCTGTGCCATGTCTCCAGACTCTAGCCTTTTCCCTTAGCACGTGGAGTGACTCTTCCAAATCCATCCAACTTCCAAACTGGTCTTTTGTCTTTTTCTACCTAACCCTTTCTCCATGAGAAGAGTAAATGTTTTAAAGTTTTGGGTTTTTTGGGTTTTCTTTGAAAAATTTTATTTTGAGAGAGAGCATGAGTGGGAGAAGGGCAGAGAGGGAGAGAGAGAGAATCCCAACCAGACTCCACACTGTCAGCACAGACCCAGATACGGGGTTTGAATTCATAAACAGTAAGATCATGACTTGAACTGAAATCAAGAGTCAGACACCTGAGGTGCCTGTGTGGCTCAACCAGTTAAGCATCCGACTTTGGCTCAGGTCATGATTTCATGGTTTGTGGGTTCAAGCTCTGCGTCAGGCTCCGTACTGACAGCTCAGAGCCTGGAACCTGCTTCAGATTCTGTGTCTCCCTCTCCCCCTCCCCTGCTCACACTCTGTCTGTCTTTCTCTCTCTGTCTCAAAACTAAATAATAAACAGTAAAAAAAGAGAGAGAGACACTTAACCAACTGAGCTCCAGGCAACCCTGCAGAGCAAATGTTTTAAAGAGCCAATTTCAGAATGTCTTTCCTGCTTAAGATCCTTTAGTGGCTTCTCATGACTCTTAGGATGAAGAAACAATTCCTTACCTGTCATAAGACCCTGAACAATCTGGACCTTGTCTACCTTCCAATCTTCATATCAAATCACTCTTCTACTCTTGCCCCCTTACATGCCTTACATCAGTTCCATGAATGCACTGTGATTACTTCTATCCTAGGGTTGTTCCCTATCCTGTTTATTTGTCTTTTTTCACTTCTCTGGCTAAGGAAAGCCAATGCAAAGATCTGCTTTCGGATCTTAGCTTAAACATCATTTCTTGAAGGACACTTTTTCTGATTCAGGTATACATATGAGCATGTCTACAAACACAAATAGGGACGACTCCTCTTCCTCTCTGTATATGGTCTCTCAACATCCTGTATTTATCCTACTACATTACCATGAGTATAAACACATCCTATTATCTCCTATCTAAACAATTCCCTTAACCTGGATCCTCTACATAGCAAAACTAGAGCCCATTTTCACTGTATCCACTTTCTTATATCACATTCTTTCCCCAATCAATTCCAAGGAGGCTTCTGCTTTATTACTTTCCCACTGAAAACTGCTCAAGATTATGAATGACTTCCGCCCTGCCAAATCCAATGGTCACTTTCCATCCTCACCTTAATTACCCTTTCAGAACTATTCAGCCTTTTTGTTTTTTCTTTTATTTTTCCCTTTGGTAGTCTCCTACTAATGCAGCATTTCCAAAAAATCCAAAAACATATTTCAAATAAATATGTTCAGTTGAGTGGCCAACACTTGGTTTCAGCTCAGGTCATGATCTTGTGGTTCTTAAGTTCAAGCCAAGCATCAGGCTCTACTTGGGATTCTCTTTCCTCCACCCCCCACTCATGCTCTCTCTTAAAATAAATAAATAAACTTAAAAAAAGAAGAAAAACAACTGCATTTCCAAAACCAAAAACATTTAGCGAAAAGAATGGCATTATTTTCCATCTCTGCAAATCTTAATGTCTAGCTTAACCTGTTGTCACATGTGGTTTTGGTTGAAGTATTTGAAAAAAATCTGGCCTCACACTGCTATGCAGGTAAAAAAGGCAATTAAAATATTCCTCCCTTACCCACATTACTGTGGATGTTCTTTGATACTACGCCAAAACTCCACAAGTGGCAGTTTCTTAAAGATGAGTTGCAATGTGGAATCTGAAACCAGACCAATGAGCTTTCTCACTCTATCACATTGAAATCCATCTTGGTGTATCTTACACTTTGAATAAAACTTACCTTTGCATGTCTTTGTAAAATCACAAATTGGTCAATTTGGAAAATATCAGTTCAATGAGTTATGTAAACCATCATTATACAATTTATTTTAAAATCACATTTGTCAATGTCATCACTGATCTCAAGAGAAAAGTTTGAGTTGTCAAGCTCAAGGTGGTGCATATAAATTTTCCAAAATTCTAATTTCTGCTTGAATGTCAATTGTTTCCCTTAATGTGGCAGGCTTATCTCACTCATTTCCAAGAAAAGGTCTACAAACACTGGCATCTATATAATCATATTTAGAAAATACAACATACAACTTATTGAGCAATGCCGTTACTATGTTATGTAGCCCCTCACAAACCCCACTGCGCACTCCTGAAGAATGAGCAAGAAAAAGGCAAATTACATCAGTGTTGTTATGAAATAGTTTTTACTTTGTGGATTCCTTGAAAAGGTCTTCAAGAGTGCCCAAAAAATAAACCACTGTTCCACATTTTACAAGGCAGAGTACATCAACTCTCAATTAACTTTGATTAAATTGCCAAAAAAATAACTTGGAAGGCCTCATCACCTTAGGGGTGAGTTGAGTTACAGCAAATTGCCTGAGAAGGAAAAAGAGGGCTTCAATTGCTCAGCTCACTGTAACAGAAGCCATTCATTAGCTCTACTTGTACCTTCACCTGGTCTGGAGATGAGCTCCACTATGAGTTGCCCCCAGGTTCCTGCCAAGCCTTGGCATTAATCAAGCCATCCCAGGATAACCCAGATTTAGGCAGTTCTTAAAAATTTTAACTTTAGGGGAGCCTGGGTGGCTCAGTCGATTAACCGTCCAATTTCAGCTCAGGTCATGATCTCACGGTTAGTGGGTTTGAGCCCCGTTATTGGGCTCTGTGCTGACAGCTCAGAGCCTGGAGCCTGTTTTGGATTCTGTGTGTGTTTCTCTCTGTCCCTCCTCTGCTCATGCTGTCTTTCTCTCAAAATAATTAAACGTTAAAAAAACGTTTTTGATAAATAAATTTTAACTTTAATTTTTAAATAACCTATGATTTCTAAGGTGAGTTGATTCAATTATTTTATAGTTAAAAAGAAAAATGAATGACTAAGCAATGAGAATCAAAAGTACAGCATAGGAAATATAGTCAATGGTATTATAACAGCACTGCAGGGTGACAGATGGTAGCTACAGTTGTGGCGACCACAACATAATGCAGTGACTTGTCAAATCACAAGGTTGTACACCTGAAACTAATGTTTAACAGTGTATGACAACTATTCAAACACACTAAAATTATAATAAAAAATAAAAAGCACATTAATGCCACTTTTTCTAAACCAATAAAAGGTACTATATTTTGAAATTCCCTATTGTGCTTCCTTTTTAAACTACATTTTTGAATATTAAAAAAAACCCCTTTAACATTTATTTATTATTGAAAGAGAGAGACAGATAATGAGCAGGGGAGGGGCAGAGAGAGAGCTGTCAGACAGAGCCCGAAGCAGGGCTCGAACCCACGAACTGTCAGATCATGACCGGAGCCGAAGTTGGACACTCAACCAACTGAGCCACCCAGGCAATGCTACACTTTTGAATTTTAAATTACTTCAAATAGCTGTTTATAAAAGTGTCCATGGAATTTATAACTATAACAAATGGGGAATGGGGCACCTGGCTTGGTCAGTCAGTGGAACATGTGACTCTTGATCTCAGGGTTTTGAGTTGGAACCCCATGTTGGGTATAGAGACTACTTAAAATAAAATCTTTAAAAAATAATAATAAAATAAAAATAACAAAATGAGAAAAATAATAAACAGGAAATGTACTATTTAATAGCATTAAATATATTTCTCTTTAGAGTTAGTTAACAACATTAACTTTTCAAGAATAGACAGGTTGGCAATGTCACCTTTTATCAACTTTCCCTATGACTCATTTATAGAAAAAAAACCCCAATTATAAACAACCCTAAAAATACTGTCAGTAATTTAAACATCAAAAAAAAATTTTTAATGTTTTGTTTTATTTCTGAGAGAGAGAGAGAGAGAGAGAGAGAGAGAGAACACGAGCAAGGGAGGGACAGAAAGGGACACACAGAATCCGAAGCAGGTTCCAGGCTTTGAGCTGTCAGCACGGAGGCGGGGTGGGGGGGGGGTGTCCGAACTCACAAACCGTGAGATCATGGCCTGAGCCGAAAAAGGAAGCTTAACCAACTGAGTCACCCAGCCGCTCCATTACGGTTAATAATTTAATACACACCTCTGAAAACCATTCATTTATTATAATTAACTCTGGGCTTAGTAAAGAAGAAACTGTCAAATACAGAAAAATTTGAAATCCTTAGTATGGGAAGATTTGGTTTGGATAAAAAGTTAGGATTTTGATAACATTATGCTAACTAAAAGAAGCCAGAAATTATATGATTTCATTTACATGAAATACACAGAACACACAAATTCACGGAGACTGAAAATGGGGTGAATGGTGTGCAGGGGGAGGAAGGGAGTTATTACTTAATGGTTTCAGTTTTTGCTTAAAGTAATGAAAAAGCTTTGGAAATAGTAATTGCACAACACTGAATATAATTAATGTCACTGAATTATACACTTAAAATGGTTAAAATGGCAAACTTTATGTTATATATTTTATCAAATGTTTAAAAATTAACAATGTAATATATACTGAATATATAATATACATTAAAATGTATAATGTATATTAAGAGTATACTTAATATACATTTAAAATGGGTAGTATGTGAGTTATATCTCAATAAAAATGTTTTAAGAGTTAAAAAAAAGTTAAAATTTGGTCTTAAAACATTTAAAGGGCTCTGACACAGAAAAGGGCACAGAGTTGCTCAGTGTGACCCTGGGAACAAAACTAGTATCTCTAAAGCCTAAATGACAGGGAGGCTTATTTCCACTCAATACAAGGAAGAAACAAAAGCCAAAGGTTTACAAAATCTTTAAGTGTCCTTTCACAAAGCGGAGAAGTCACTGGAGGTGTTGTAACAAAGACCCACCTGCCAGGAATGCACAGGGCCCCTAAAGGGTCCCCAAACACCTTGATAGTGGAATGCAAAATTGTGTCTACGTCTTTTCTCAAGTACTGTCTTTATGTTAGATTCTAAAAGGGGACCGATGGCCCTCGATCTAAAAACTCCTTCCAAATTTGACACTGGACACCACTACGGGCCGTACTCCCCTCTAAGGAGTGTAATGAAAAGAGCATTCTCTACAGTATACAGATACCAATGATCTATGGTTCAGAATCAACTAGTGGTGCCCTCTTAATGCAAATGAAAGATACTCTCAGTAATGCCTTGGGCTAAAATTTGCGTAACAGGAAGATAATACTTAATGGGGTAAGGCCCAGTCAGATTCAGATGCTCCTTGGCTCCACTCCCATAAAACCCAACAGCTATTCCTCACTCTTTTGAACTAGCTCTTCCTCACCTCCCTGACCTTTAAATACCAGGAATGCCCCAAGGCTCAATCTTCAGACCCACTCCTTTACTTACCCCACAGCAAGGCTTTAAATACCTTCTAGAAACTCAAAACAACCCACATTTACAATCTCTAGTCTGAAAGTCGCTAAATTCCATCCTATCTTTTTATGGTTTTAGCTCTTAAATATTTAGGTTACCAATCTAAATATGGGCCATTCTGAGTTCATTTCTGGATACAGTATGAAGAAAAACATCTATTCCTGCACATCAAGTTTCTCAAACTTCACATGTCCCAAACCAACTTCTAATATGCCTCCACCGAAACTGCTCCTCCCAGTCTTCCACAGCTCAGTAAACGCTCGGGTTAGGTTAAGAAAAAGAGTCATTCTTGACTTTCCTTTTTTCTCTTACAACCTACATCTAAACCATTTAACAAATCCTGTTGGCGTCAGCTTCAAAATGTATCTCAAATGCAACAGCTTACCACCTCCTCCTCTACTAACCTGGATTACTGTAATTGTCTTTAGCTGGTCTTCGGCTCTCACCTTTGCTTCCCTACAACCTGTTTAACAAGTAGCCAGCCATCCTGTTTAAAGTATAGTCTTTCTGCTCTAAATCCTCGGATGACTTCCTGTCTCAGAATAAATGCCATAGTGGTTTACATGGTCTACAATGTCCTACACAATTTGCCCCTACTGTACAAACACATACAATTTTCTGGTCTCCTTTTCCCCCCCTCTCCCTCCTTCCTTAAACCACCTCTACTGTCGAGGGACTTCCAGCTGTACCTGTAACATGCATGCCTTAACTTCGCATGTACCTTTCCACAGACTGGAATGCTCTTCCCCTAGATACCTCCATGGTTTGGCCTGCTCACCTACTTATCTTTGCTCAAATTCACCTTCTTTGATGACTGTATTTAAAATAGCAATTGTATCTCCCCTGCTACTCTTTTCTCCCACCCCCCAACTTTTGCCTTTTCTTCATAGTATTTATCACCATATAACGTACTGTATTTACATATTTGTCTATTTTCCTGCTAAAATGTAAACTTCATGAGAGCAGGGACTTTCATTTGTTCATCTGTATACTCCCAGTGCTCAGAGGAATGCCTAGCACATAGTAGGCCTTCAATAAATATTTGTGGAGCTAATAAATAGGGCGCTGAATTATAATCGCCTTCTTCTCGGTCTCCTTAACAGACTGTGAGCTTTCTGCAGGGAGCGACACTGTCTCATTCACATCTGAATTTCCAGCACCTAACACTAGTGCTCGGCACACAGTACTGGTTTGAAACGAACGAATCAACGAGAGAGACCAAGGAAAACTCTTTCGACTTTCAAAGTCCCAACTCTATCACTCTTTAAAGAGAAGTCAGGGTGTGTGGGTTAATTCAAGGAAGACGTTTCAATACCAATTCCCACGCCCACAGGCGTATCTCCCCACCCTACCCTCCGTTATCCCCATTATTAACCAAGTGAGACAATGAGTAACGGTCAGAGCCAGAATTTGAACCATAAACACATCCGACGGAGGAAGTAATTGTGACCTGAACAGATCAAAGAAGGTGACCGGACTCTAAAAAGAAAACACTGTTCCAAGGTAATGGCAAGAAGAGGGAAGGGCCCGGGGGTGACCACAACCGTAGAATCTAAGTCCCTCTTTTGACAGCTGAGAAAACTAAAGCCTAGAGAGGAAAGGGACCTGTCGGAGGTCACCGGCAAGCTAACCAGGGCGAGAACCCAGCTCCCCCCGCCTGCGTGCCGCTCGGGTGGTGCCCTCGGCGCCGAGCCCCCGCTGGCGCACGTGCTCCGATGTCCCCGTGCGCCCGCCGGCCGGCTGCTCCAGGCCCGTCCCCCACCTCGGACCGAGGCGGGGATCGATGGCCGTGGCCCACTCCCCACGCAGCCCCGGAGCCGGCGGTTGGCAGTGCGCACCGCGGAGGAGGGCCCCGGCTGCCGGCTCCGCGCCCGCCGCTTACCT
>NC_043710.1:57511556-57534671 GCF_006229205.1 Suricata suricatta
CGAGGGGCAGGAGGGGCGCCGCGGTCCGAGGCCGGGCTGGGGACGCGGCTCCACAGTGCTGTGAGCGGCCGGGAGGATTTACCGCCGCCGCCGCCGCTGCCGCTGGTGCACCTCCCGCCCGCCCGGGACGCTGCCGCCTCCTTCCCACAATGCACCCTGGCGCCCGGGGGTGCCCTCTCTTCTCTCAGCCTTCCTCCCCCGCCCCCTCCTTTCCGCCGACTTCTCCGCAGGCGGGCACGCACAAAGTAGCGCGCCGGCCCGGGTGTGGCGGGGTAGAGGCGAGGCCTGACTCGGGCTGCCGCAGTGCGCCTGCGCACAACCTACCCCGCGAGGAGAGGGTAATGCGCATGCGGCGTGTCTCCCGGGACTCTAGAGCGGGCGAGCCCCCGGCACCTTCGGTAGGTTTGGCTTATGCGGGTTTTTGCAGATCTGGGGTGAGCTTGCACGTTATATCCCCGGTGCATCTCTCCTTGCTTGCTTACGTTGCCACCACTTAGGCCTCTGTTGCAGAAATCGCCATACACTCTTAAAGGCCGCAGAATCTGGAAGACCTTTCTGACCGATTTACACACTCTTGGCAAATCTGCGTGCACAAATTGGACGGAGACGTGTAGATTTCATTTTCCCCGGCTTTGCAGCTTCCTTTGGCCTTGTTAGCTTCTGAGAACAGGCGTCCCCAGCCTCTATCCGGAAGCCAAGGAGCTAAAACTCAGAAAAGCAATCACTCCTCCCTGGTGAGACTTCTGGAGGAGCACTAACAGCGACATGATTCCACTTGCAGCCCTATAGACATCAGCTTCTCTGTCTTCCCTTACAGTTGTAGTCTTACCGCTCCTGTGTTGTTTCAGTGCCAGAATGAGTGACCGCTATCTAGAACAGAGGATTAGTATCAAATTTTGTGTCAAATTGAACAAGTCTGCAAGTGAGACCCACCACCTTTTAAAAGAAGCTTATGGGGACGAAGTCATGTCCAGGGCCAGAGTTTTCGACTGGCACAAAAGATTTAAAGAAGGGCGGGAAGATGTACGAGATGACGCCCGAAGTGGCCGTCCAGTCACCCACCGGACAGATGAAAATATTCAGAAGGTCAAGAACTTGGTTTGTTCAAACAGGCGGTTAACAGTGAGGATGATGGCTGAAGAGTTAAATTTAGATAAGGAAACCGTTAGACTCATTCTGAAAGAAAACTTGAATATGAGAAAAGTGTCTGCAAAAATTATATCAGGTATTCTGAAGGATGAACCTAAGCCTGGGAAACTTGACTGTCGGTCTGCTCTCTCAAAGGAAACTCGGAAAAATAGCTCATGGGTAAGGAGAAAGCTGACAAGTTCTGAAACATGGACTCATCTCCAGTGTGAAGCTGGTGGAGAAATACCTCCGCCTGTATCTCATCCCCAGAACCACTTCCCTGCCAGCCAGCTTCTGCAGGCTTCGCCATCAACAAGCCTTCCCGCCAGAGCAGCTCAGGACTGGTTCACACCATGGTGAAGGGATGTGAGGCAGCTGAGCCTGAGGTGGTAGAAAACCGCCACACAGTTAGGCACCTTCATTTGCTGCTCCTCCATTTCCAGTCTTTTCCATTCCTTCCCACATGTCACAGCCCTCTGAGTAACTCTTGCTGGACTGATGGGCCATCTCCCAATTTTGAAGAACTTGGCTGTTGGCTTCTGCTACTTGCTTGTTCTAGAACTTTTGCTTAACAAGTTTGGATCTCCTTGCTGCCCAGACCTTAGCTTGCGGTGGCTGTCCTGGTCCTGTGTTCTCAGCATTCTGCCTCAGGGGATCATACCATTAAAAGGTGGGAACAGGACCCCTGGAGTCTTTCTGTGCTCAGGAAGGCATATTCTTCTGGGAGGACCCCAAAAGAAGGCCTCCAGCTCCAGCCTGCTTCACAGGCAGGACCTGAGGTATGGTACAGAGGTACATGCCAACCTAGTGAGCAATGCTAATGGGGGCATATCCAGCCCAAATGACTCAGTGGGAACCCGTCGGTACTGAGGGGTTGGCCACCCATACTAATCTTCCAACAGACCTGTCTCTCACAGAAGAGCTGGATTTGTTTCCTTAGTCCCATGCTTTGCACCCCCACTCATTTGGTTGTATCCTCTGCTGGAAGAGGAGGATTTGCTCCTAGAAAAATAGAAGCGAGGAGACCCAGGCCCAGGCTGTGATGTGTGAGGAGGAAGACTAGAGGATACTCTAGACCTTGAATTAAGGGAGTCTGCTGCCTATGTGCTGATTCCCACACAGCCACCTGTTTACCAAAAACTAGTTACTAAACTTATGCCAACACTGGTGTTTTTTGAGCACCTGCAGTTTTTAAAACACTGCTGGGCATTGAAAGTGTGAAGTTATAAAACATGATCACCACGGGGTGGGTGGACTTCCTGAGGAGATGATTCCAGAACTGGATCCATAAGATGGGTGAGACAGGAAGCCAGGAAATAAAGGGAAGCTTCCCAAGCAGGTGAAACAGTATGAGGCTTCAAACCTGCTTCAGTGTGAAAATGACGGCGCTATTGGCTGAAATAGCAAAGTCTGGAGGAAGATAATAGTGTTGCAGAAGATGAACAATTTGGGATAATTTGCATCCCCTCCTCTGCCCTAACTATGCCGTTACTTTATAAATTGCTTCCCCTGAGCAATTTGATCACTTATTTGATTACCTAATTTTTCCATCAGACCCCCTCAAAAAAGCAGTCCCTGCAAGTTCAAACTCCTTTATCTTTCTGCCTCTGCCAGGATTCATGCAGTGAAACTTTTCCCAAGTGGATTCCAAGGAATACCACATAGACTGGAGACATCTCAGAAATGCCTGATGGAGGTACAGTGGAAGATGGTTAGAAACAGCATTTCACAGGAATAGCCAATGTCCGTTTTACTCAAGGATTTTTACATGCAAAGCTCCTATTAATGAACTAGTAAATTAGTAAACTATATTGGTTGAGAGAAGCCCAGCACTTACTTATTCAACATAGTTCTTTTTTTTTTATTCTGTTCTTTCACTTTCTCTATCCCCTTCAAAAAATGGCAAGTTCCCTGTCAGTTTTGAGACACACTGAAACCTAGACCTTATCCCACAAATGAAAGATCTTGTGCAAGAAAACTCTTAAACCAAACAACAGCTCATAGACTTCTACCCACTTAGTGATTTGTAGACACTCTGTTTTAGGACCCTTACGTCTGCCACATCAGAAGAGGTTCTGGGTTCCCCACAAGCACTTGCCACCAGGGATGCTGCATTTCTGGAACAAACGCCCCATACCTGACTGTTGCAACTTTGGGGCTGAACCTCATATTAATCCTTGCTAGGCTCAGTGCTAATTGCTGGAGAATTGTATGCTCCTCGGCCAGGGCCAGAATCCTACAGCAGTATCTCTAGGCAATATCTCCAACCCGAGAGAACTTATTTTTGGACTCTTTCCCGTCCTGTAAACAGGGCTGGAATGAGCCTTCCAAAGACACTGGACCAAGACCATGCTGGAGCATAAGGTACCAGAAGCAATGGTGGCCCAGACAGGGTTTGGACACAGCTACTGGAAGCAGGTAATCAAGAGTGTGAATTCAAATTGTTATGGTAGCTATAATGAAAAGGACTTAATGCTTTCCTTTGATCTTATGCTGAGTACTAGTCAGGTCGAACTACAGCACTACCTGAGCCCATTGCCAATTTGCAAGGCTTCCCAGAAAATATTCAATGAAATGATAATAGACCCTAAGAGGGCTCAGATTTGGAGAAGTAAAATTTCTGCCCTCACACTCATCCACAGCAAACTACCCATGTATGGCCGCTCAGAACTGCTAAACCCCAGGCCAGACCATGATCTCCTAGCACTATTCCCAGATGTGAGAGTTCTCCTAAAGCAGTATCCCTTCTGTGCCCACCAACCAAATCTGTCCTATTGCCGACACACATTTAACCCTAAACTGCACCTTGCCACCCAGGCTTCCTGAGCTCCTAATCCTGTAGTCTCAAGAATCCAGCCATCATCATGCCCCAGGCTCTTGTCCTTGCCATTTCTTGTACACCTCTGTTTATTCTCTACATGGTTGCTCTCTCCTCTAGTACCCTGGTGCTTTTTTTTCTGGTTCAGGCTCACACTTCTCCCCCTTCTGGTCAAGACTTTCCATCACAACTCTCATTTTTAGATCCCTCTTCCAGCTCTCCACTTCAGTCCTAAAGTCTTGAATGGGGAAATTGGCCCCAGGTCGCTTTCCTATCCTCAAGAAGCAGGGTGGGACAACCTGGAGGTATGTGTTCTTGTTTTTGTTTTATCTAAGAGACATACAGGGAAGAAGAAAAAGTGGTTCCCTCCCACCCTTAGCCCCTAGTGGTTCTGTTCTCCAGAGCCAACCAATGTTAAGTTTCTTAAAGAGGCAATTTGGTTACCTCTGGTGCTCAGGAGTCCTGAAAGTTTTTCAGAAACAGAAGATCCAGGGGCACCGGGGTGGCTCAGTTGGTTAGGCGGCCAACTTCAGCTCAGGTCATGATCTTACAGTTCGTGGGTTCAAGCCCCGCATCAGGCTCTGTGCTGACCATTTGCTCAGAGCCTGGAGTCTGCTTCCGATTCTGTCTCCCTCTCTCTCTCTGACCATCCCCAGCTCACGCTCTGTGTGTCTCTCTCTCTCTCAAAAATAAATACATGTTAAAAAAAAAAAAAAAAGGAATAGAAGATCCAAATCCCATTCTCTCAGGGTAAGCTCCACCGAAATGTAGAAGATGAAGCCTGTCTCTCTTAGGACACTGGGAGGAGAGCTGGCCATCTGCAGCCCTTGACTGTGATTCTCAAGCGCAACACACAGTCACTTGGCTTTCAGTCGGGTCTCCCGGTCTTCATTCTGGTTCACAATCCACAGGGAATGCTATCTTCCACAACTGAAGTTGGCGGAGAATAGACACTTTCCAGGGCAGATCATCCATCAGTGATTTTATCTAATTCCTCCGCCCTTCGCTGCACACTGCCTTACTTCCCCCTGTCCCACTGGTAGTGAACAGGAACAGAAAGAATTAAATACTCACCAATCTTTGATTTCAAAAAACATGTGGATAGTTCTGTGGTCTTCTGAATTCTGCCCCTGGCTCAGTTCCTCATTGAAATATTATTTGGGAAGAATGTGCACCTGCCACCTACTTTCCAGAGGTGTCCTTTCAAATCCATTTCTTAGAGTTCAGATTTGCCAGTGAATATGCCTGGATAAATCTGGGTGCCAAATGACTTGAGGCCATCTAGTAAAGAAGGGGGACACCCTTGGGGATCTGTCTGTCTCTACATCACATGCACTGCTCACCCAGCCTGCTATTTGCAGACCACCTCACCACTAGGCTCCTTGGGATTGGGTCTCACAGGGTCTCCTGTGGCTCAGTTAGCAAGAGGTTCCTTTGCTGCCGGAACCGTATATGTAACCCTGCATTCTCTAACTGCGTGGTTGGATCAGAACTCTCAGATTTTACCAGGCTTTACACGCTCTCCAAGGCAGCCCTTGTGTATTTCTCTTCTGCCTTATCAGATCCTTGCAAATACTGCCCCGGTTGCATCACCCTTCTCCCAGTATTAATATCTAGAAATTAAAAAAATCTATAGTGGGGAACTTGGATACCTCCAACAACCCTTGGATCTCACGAAGGGGTCAACAAAACCTTTTTCTGTAAAGGAAATGTCTTGGGATTTGTGGGCCATCAAGTCGGTGTTGTAACTGCTCAGCATTTTATTGCAAAAGCAGACCTGGCTAATATGGAAACATGAACATGGCTGTGTCTTAATAAAACTTTATTTATGGATACTAGAATTTGAATTTCATGTAATTTTCACATGTTACAAAATACTATTTTGATTTTGTGCAACCATTTAAAAATGTAAAAAACCATTTTTAGACTTCTTAGCTTTTACACCATAGAAAAACAGATGGTGGGCCAGGTTTGGCCCATGGACCATAGTTTGTCTACTCCTAGTCCAATGTCTATACAGTGTGTGTATAAAATGACAGATGACTGAACCTCTTCCATCAATAATGCCATATTAATCCACTGGTGTCTGACAACTTACTAGATAGAAATTATGGAATATTGAATGGAATCTTTATGATGCCAGGAGAGTGAACTAGAATGATTGACTAGTTTATCTTAACCATATTCTGGTTCACAAAATCAGTTCTATGCTGTTTTTGACTAAAAGTGATATTATACAAACCACCTATATTATGCCCTTATAATATCTCAGAAACAATTTTGGCAATACTGCAAATTGTTCTAAGCTGCCAGCAGTGATGACAATAAACTGAAGGTGGTTCCAAAATTGCCTTGACCATGGGCAGCGCTTGAATGAGTTTATGTTCTTACCTATGAAAGTGACTACTATGGAAGTGACAGCTGATGCCAAGGGTGTATCCTTGTTTTACTTGTCTTTCCTCTAATGAGAGCTGTATTGTGTCACCTTTATTTAAACTGATTTTCCAAAATTGAGATAGACTCTCAGGGTTGAACGGATGTTTACAAAGGCATTCAATCCAGCAAGTCAAGTTTTTCTTGAATCCAGGGATGACCAAATATGACAGCTGCTGAAAAAATGCATCTGAAAGAAGATTCTGTGTTAATTCAAAAAATTTTTGTCAAGTGACTGCATGTGCCAGGCACTGTCCTGTGTGCCACGGTACAGCAATGGACAAAAGAGACATAGGCCTTAGATTGGACCGTCTGAAATCTAATTAATTATATTACTCTTCACCCGTGTAGAATTTCTCTTCCATGTGCTCACACTAACTTATTGTTAATTGCATACCTGGAAATAGGTATGACCTTTGCCATAAGTCTCTGGGCTGCGGTTATGAAGCCTGTCCAACTGCATGAATAATTTGAGGACTCTATGTTCCACTTAGATTTTATTATCCTTTAGACAGATCTGTATTGGTAGGAAAACACGCTGGCAACGGTGGAAGTGTAAATTGGCAACAGCTTTCTGAAAAGCAATTTGGCAGTATCTATCAGGAGCTGTAAAAATGTTTATATCTTCTGATCCTCTAATTCTGCTTCTGGGACTCTGTCCTAAAGAAATAGTCTAAAATGTGGGCAGAATTTATGCTTCACAATCCAGAAGTCCAACAGTAGAAAATTGGTTAAATAAATTACAGTATGACCATACAATCCACTATTATGCGGTCATTATAATTAACATTTATCAACAATTAAAACAGCAGGGCAAAATGCTTATGTTAAGTGAAAAGAGTGATATACAAAATAGTATATGTAAATCCAAAAACGTCTTTTTTCTTGAGTTTATTTATTTTGAGAGAGAGAGAGAGAGAGAGAGAAAGCATGGGGGGTGGCAGAGAAAGAGGGAGGGAGATAGAGAATCCCTAGCAGGCTCCACACTCAGCACAGAGCCCAATGCAGGGTTCGAACCCACAAACCGTGACATCATGACCCAAGCTGAAGCCAGTCACTTAACTGACTGAACCACCCAGACTCAGTCCTTTAAATGACTAAACGGTTATGTCAACTCTGTGTGGTTGGGTTATAAGTATTTTCTTAAATTTTCCGTTTCTTCTCTTTTAAACAATATTTGTCCCAATGTTATTACTTTTGTCAGAATAAAACACTAGTACCAAAAGTTGTCAATGGAAGACAGTGAAGGCCAAACCACTAGTTTGGTCCATGAATAATGAACTGGCTGGGTCAAATGGAGGCAGACATTGCATTGGTAGCAAGAGAGGGACACAAGGGAAAAGGGCCTGCTCTAGAGGAAAGGCAAGTGACCAGGATCCCTATGAAAAAAAACCAAGTGGTATGAGAAGGCACCATGTTATGTAATCCTGGGTAAGTAAAAGCACAAACGGATCAGGTATGTTCTGACAATGGGAAAGGATATGGAATTAACAAAATTAACCTCATTCTTGCATTCTCTCATAAAAGTAAATATTCTCAAGATGGATTTTATTACAGTTGATTCTTTGAAGAATCCTTGAGTCTTCCATATCATTTTTTTAGGATAGAAATGCCTGTCGACGTGCCAAGCCCACCTCCTCCCATACTGGGACACGCAGCAACATGGATGTACATGGAAATATTTGGTGTTCTACGCTGAGAATTCCACAGCATATCATGAGTCATCCTAATGTTGTAACTTACAAAACTAAAGTTTGCAAATGTTATTTTGGTGGAATCTGGAATCACTGTGCTTTTTATTTAGGTCTTCAGAGTAATTGTGTTATGGGATTTTAAAGTGAGAGACGATGTAGATAATGCCTGTCCACAGATGAAATTGCTGTTATGCTGGGGAAATATGTCCGCTGTTGTTGCTTTAGCAAACTGCTGACCGTTAAAATGCCAAATATATCTCCTCAGTAAAATTTCAGACTTTCAGTTGAGTATGTATATCTTCTATAGGCATATAGATTATAGATTTGCCAAGCTGAGAGAGTTCTTCAAGACCGAAGTATAGGCATTGGTCTGTAGAAAGAATGGAAGAGTGAGACGTGGATGTTAGTTCTGGCTCCTTAAAAGACCACGTGACTTTGGGCAATTCGTTTTGCACCCTTGGAGCACTCTAGCTTACTCATCTGTAAAAGGAGAATAATTTCACTTATCTCATGGACTTGTTTGTTTTGTACATTCAACAAATGTTTCTTGACTGCGTATGTGTATCTGACATGGTTCTAGACACTGAGGATACAGCAATAAAGGAGACAAAGGAATGTTCCCCCTTTTGAACATACATTCAAGAGCAAGAATAATATAGCATGTTAGTGATTATTAGATGTGAGGCTTACATTAAATAACGTAGATGGTGCCCAGCACAAGGCTTGGCATGTAGTACTCGATAGTGATTTCCTTTGTTTTTTGGGGTTTGTTTGTTTGGTTTGGTTTTAGAAAGAGAGAGTACAAGTGAGGGAGTGGGATAGAAAGAGAGAGAGAAGAATCTCAAGCAGGCTCAGGACCAAGAGGAGGGAGTGGGAGAGTGGGTTCAACTTGGGGCTCGACCCCATAACCCTGAAATCATGACCTGAGCCAAAATCAAGAGTCAGACCCTCAGCCAACTAAGCCACCAGGCACTTCTTCCTTTGCTTCTTTAGTCTTCCTAACGGCTCTTGAATTATTCTACAAAATGGTAGTAATTGGCAAAAAGCCTGACCCAGTGCCTTCTAGCTCTTAGCAGTTAATAAGGCCTAAACCTGTTTTTGCTTAAGAAGACAAGTAATTCTTACAGTTTTGTTTTGTACCTCCTTTATGGCAGAATAATCAAGGTGTTACCTCAACACTGTTGACAAATGGCCTTTTCTGAAGCCAGTTAGCAGGAGTCTTGCCTCGAGCTAGATGGCAGGTGTTGGGTCCACAAAGACAAATGAATGGTGTCATTGCTGTTTAAGTAAAACATGCAGAGATCACAATGGCGGTTTCTGTTAAAGTTGTGTGCCCTATGTCCCGTTGCTAATACTGGTGAGCTGGGCAAAGTTTGCATTATTTATGGGAGACCAGGTCATTGACAAAAAACTGGGAAAAGGCAGGCTTAATGCCTGTGGTATGTTTATATTTCTGTCCCATTGTGGAAAATTTGGAAGGTTCAGGAATGTTGGAAAACAGCAGCCAAAAGTTCACCCCTTGGGGTCAGGTACTTCACTAGACCCATTTCTCTGTTTCCTCCAGAAACATCCAGTGAACGTCCATTTACTGAATTTCTTCTTCAGGGCTGGGCCTGTGCTAGGCACAGCGGGGTACGGCCCTTGCTTTTAGGCTGTGCCTGGCCTCATGGCAGAGAGACAGGGCCAGAGGTGGAGAGACAGCTCAGAAGGGGCTCCCACCTTCCACTGCCAGTCTTTCCCAGAGGACAACTGGAAGGAACAAGCTTGTACACAGAATTTGGGGCAAAAAGTTAGAATGATCACACATACGGCAATTATAGGAATCAAAAAGTGGGGTACAGAGAGGCAAAACACAGAACAATGGTGAGTGGCCTGCTGGCTGTCCCATCCCGGGATCCGGTGTGAGGTCTTGTCTCTCAGAAGAACCTGGATGTTAGGCTGGAGGCCAGTACCCTATACCTTGCTTTAAGGACCTACTAAGTGAAAATTCAGAATTACAACTCAGATTAGATGCAGAAATTTGCCCATGGAAGTTGAGTGGTTTTTCTTGAATCACACATCTAGCTGGTGGCAGAGCCAGGATAATAATGAAGGACCTTGAATTTCACTCAGTGCAGTGAGGTTTTTTCCATTACTCCATTAGTAATTGCCTTTACTAATATGTGCATTGTGAAGGTATCTTTAAAATAGCAGTCAATGTTTGATAAATATATGACTTACCAACAGTTGATTTATATGCAGTTTTTAAAGGAACATACTTATAGCATAAAAGTAGGACAAAGGTTTTTCCAAGTTTCCTTCGGGTGTCCAGGCCCTTTGGTCCTTCTATCAGAGGTGTGTGTTCATAAGCAAATGCTGGCATTCTGTCATTCATTTTTTCCAGATGTCCTTCTTGAGTAGTGTGTTGGGTTTTATGTTTTTAATATTTCTTATATACATTTTTTTAAATCTGGACACATAAATCCTAATAAAGTTCTCAACTATCTCCTCTATGCCGTCTCGAACTTCCGGGTGCGTTTATATTTATGACACAGTGTCCGAGGGCGTGAATGCTATCACATCATTAGGCTTTCTATTCCTAAACCATAGACTTGTGTTTCGAGATGTTCTGAAAATTCTTTACACTTCACTTGTAAATGCCACTATAGTGTGCCATGACATTTCCATAGTTACACATATTTCAAACAGGAAAACAGGAAGCCCAAGGAAAAGGGAAGTAGGTTTAAAATGCAAAAAAAAATCATTACAAATAGTAGAATGTACAAGACGGGGGAGAGGGGTGTAAATGTGGTTTGATGTCCTCTGAGAACAGAATGTCTTGCAAACCAATCTCAGGGGCCTGCGGTATCTACCACCCACCAAGTGGCCTAATCTTGGAGTCACACATTCTGGGACCCTCACATTCAGTGAGGTACATGTCATTACCCTAACATGTCTTGGTATCAGCCTACTGCAACCCAATCAAGGTGGTTACCCCCTGTCACCTCACCGTCCTGAAGTCCCCCCTCCACACTGCCGCACATGGCTGCACATGGTGCTGTATGGTTTCATTTTTTTTTAATGTTTATTTATTTTTGAGAGATAGAGAGAGACAGAGCATTGGGGAGGGGGTGCGTAGAGAGAGGGAGACACATAATCTGAAGACAGGCTTCAGGCTCGAAGCTGTTCGCACTGAGCCCGATGTGGAGCTCAAACTCACGGACCATGAGATCGTGACCTGAGCCGAAGTCACATGCTTAACTGACTGAGCCACCCAGGAGCCCCTGCTGTATGGTTTAGAGTGTACTGAGAACTAGAGGCTTTTGGACCCCAGCTTTTTGAGCTTCCACAGATCACGCCCTCTGCCTGGAATCTCTCTCTGCTGGCTGCCATCCACCCAGCAAACTTCTGCTCAGCACTCGGGCCTTAACCTTATCCTTGATGTTCTCTGCAGTGGTAAAATAGCCACTACCCTCAGTGGATCTATGCATTTTTATGTCAAGGAAACTTTATGGGGCGCCTGGGTGGCACAGTCGGTTGAGCCTCCGACTTTGGCTCAGGTCAGATCTCACGTTCGTGGGTTCGAGCCCCGCGTCAGGCTCTGTGCTGACAGCTGGGAGCCTGGAGCCTCCTTCTGCTTCTGTGTCTCCTCCTCTCTCTGCCCCTCCCCCTCTCATGCTCTGTCTCTCTCTGTATCAAAAATAAATAAAACATTAAAAAAAAAAAAAGGAAACTTTAGTGCTTAATTGAACTTAATTGTTTGCAGAATGTTTTTCCTCCCTTACCTTACCGGCTTTGGCTCCCCCAAAGCCAACCCACATCTGATTATTCTCCGTCTTCCCTGCATCCAGATTAAAGCTTGCCTGGCATTGTTCAAGAAAGGTTTGTTTGCTAGATGAACAAAAGAATAGGCTTTAATAGTGATTGCTTTTTTTTTTTACTGTGACAAAGTTCACATAACAAAATTCACCATTTTGACCCTTTTGAAGTGTGCAATTCAGTCATACTTAGAATATTTACAGTGGTGCGGAGTCACTACCACTATCTAGTTCCAGAATGCTTTCATCACTCCAAAAGGAAATTTTGTATCCATTAAGCAGACATTTCCCATTCCTCCCCCACTACCCCGAGCCCTTGGTAACCACTAATCAACTTTCTGTCTCTATGGATTTGCCTATTCTGAAATTTTCATGTTAATGTAATCATGCAATAATGTTTTCAAGTTCATCCATATTGTAGCATGTATCAGTACTTCATTCATTCCTTTCTATGGCTGAATAATATTCTATTGTATTGATATACTGCATTTTTGTTTATCCATTCATCCATTGATATACATTTATGTTGCTATCTTTTGACTATTATGAATAGTACTGTGTCTGTAGAAGTTTTTGTTTGAACCCCGATTTTTAAAAATTTTTTTGAATGTGTATTTATTTTGAGAGAGAGAGTGTGTATGTGAGAGGGGGAGGGGCAGAGAGAGGGAGAGAGAAATCCCAAGCAGGTTCCAAGCTGTCAGCACAGAGCTGATGTGGGGCTCAATCTCACAAACTGTGAGATCGTGACCTGAGCCAGAATCAAAAGTCAGATGCTTAACCAACTGAGACACTCAGGTGCCCCTGAGCACCCATTTTTAAATCCCCTGGGTACATACTTAAAAATGGAGTCACTTGGTCATAGGGTATTTCTACACTTAACCTATTGAGGAACCACCAGACTGTTTCCATTGTGCTTGCCCATTTTACATTCTCACCAGCAGTGTATTAAGTAAGGGTCCCAATTTCTCCACATTTTTGCCAACACTTATTATTTTCCCTTTTTATATATAGTGGATGTGATATATATCCATCCTAGTGAATGTGAAGTGGAATTGCATTGTGACGTTGCTTTGCATTTCCCTAAAAATGAATGGTGTCAAGCATCTTTTGGTGTACTTTCTAGCCATATGTGTATCTTTGGAGAAACATCTCTTATACAAGCCCACTTTTTATTATTTGGGTTGTCTTTTCGTTGTTGAGCTGGAAGAGTTCTTTATATATTCTGGATACTAGACCTTCATTTGATATGTGATTTGCAAATATTTTCTGCCATTCTATGGATTGTTATTCAACTTTCTTGATAGTGTCCTTTGATACAGAAAAGTTTTCATTTTGAGGAAGTCCAGTTTATTTATTGCCTCATATTTTGGTTGCTTTATGCTAAGAAACAATTGCCAAATCCAAAGTCATGTATATTTATCCCTATGTTTTTTTCCCAAGAGCTTTATAGTTTAGCTATTATATTTAGGTCTTCGATCCATTTTGAGTTTGTGTTTGTATATGGTGTGAGGTAAGGGTCAAACTTCATTCTTTTGCATGTGGATCTCCAGTTATTCCTGTGCTGTTTATTGAAAAGACTCTTCCCGTCATCACATCTGTTACTGAAAGATATTTTCAAATTATACATTGACTTTTTTTTCTGTACCTTGAATATTTTGCTCCACTGTCTTCTGGCTCACATTATTTCTAAGGAAGTGTCCGCTGTAATTCTTATCTTTGTCCTTGTGTAGGTACTGTTTCCTCTTGCTGTTCTTTTTTTTAAATTTTTTAATGTTTTTTATTTATTTTTGAGATATGGAGAGAATGGGAGCAGAGGAGGGTCAGAGAGAGAGAGGGAGAGGGAGACACAGAATCTGAAGCAGGCTCCAGGCTCTGAGCTAGCTGTCAGCACAGAGCTCGATGCGGGGCTCAAACCTATGAACTGTGAGATCATGACCTGAGCCAAAGCCAGACGCTTAACTAACTGAGCCACCCAGGTGCCCTTCTTTTGCTGTTCTTAAGATCTTTATTACTGACTTTAGCAATTTGATTTTATATGTCTTGGTATAGTTTTGGTGTTTTGTTTGTTTGTTTTTCCATGTTTCTTGTGCTTAGGTTTCATTGAGCTTCTTGGATTTGTGGGCCTAGACTTTTCATCAAATTTGGAAAAATGAATGGACATTGTCTCCTCAAATATTTTTCTGCTCCTCCCTCCTTTAGAGACTCCAATCACATGAATAGTAGTAGGCCACGTTAAGTTTTCTCACAGCTCACTGATACTCTGTTCAATATTTTTTTCTCTTTCTTCTAGTTTCTATTGCTGTGTCCCCAAATTCACTAATGCTTTCTTCTGAAGCATCCACTCTATTTTAATCTCATTCTGCATATTCTTCATCTCAAATATGGCAGTTTCTACCTCAAGAAATTTGACTTGGGTTTTTAAGATATATTTTTATTTTGCAATAATTTTAGATTTATACAAAATTTGCAGAGATAGTACAGAGCATTCCCAAATGTCCCTCATCCAGTTTTAGTTTCTCCCAATATTGTTATCTTACATTACATTAATGTGGTGCGCTTATCCCAAAACTAAGATACCAACATTTTTGCATGATTATTAACGAAACCCCACACTTTAGTCAGATTTCAACAGCGTTTCCATTAATGTCCTTTTTTCTGTTCCAGGAACCAGTTAAGGATGTCAGATCTCATTTAGCTGTTATGTCTCATTAGTCCCTTCTGACCCATAACAGTTTCTCAGTCTTTTCTTGTTTTTTATAGTCTCGAGTGTTTTAAGGAGGTTTTACATAATATTCCTTAGTTTGGGTTTGTCTGATGTTTTTCGCATGATTAGACTGGGGTTATGGGTTTTGAGAAAGAATAGCAAGCAAAGTGTTTTTGTTATTACACCAAATTAGAGGACACATGGATAGTCACATGGTCTCATTGGTGACATTCACTTTAATCACTTGAGTAAGGTAGTTTTGATAGATTTTCCTACTGTGAAGGTACTATTTTTCCCTTTCTATGTTCTGTTCTTCTTTGGGAGCAAGTCACCCAGTTCAGTCACCCAGTTCGGCTCACACTCAGGGAAGGGGAGTGATTAAGTTCCACATCCTGCAAAAGGGATCTGGATATATCACTTGGAGTTCTGTATGAAATAATTATCTTTCTCCCCAGTTTGTTTATTCAGTCAGATATATATTTATTTACATCATTTTGGACTCATGTATATTCATTTGATATTTTGCATTATAATCTAATGCTATGTTATTTATTTTGTTGCCCAAATTCTTCCAGTTTGGGCCATTGGATGCTCTTTCAGGTTGACTTCTGTGTCTCTCTGACATGCACCCATTCCTTTGTTTTTGAACACTTTCTTACTTTCTAGTATTGCAGTGTGCTCCAGAATTATCTTGTATTTTCCCCGTTCTAGATCAGCAATCAAACATTTCTCTAAAACATGCTTGTTTCTTTTCTAGGAGAATGGTATTTAGAAACTAAGATATGGGCACTGAATGTTTGGTGCTACTATGATTTGGATCTTATTTGTATCTTCTATGACTCTAATTACCAAGCGTAGACTTTTCTCTAGCTTCTTGATCACATGGACTACAGTTGTAATGTTTTAATGTTATTGTCTATCCATCCTACTTACCTTGGTCAGTTTCAACTGAAGGATTTTGAGATTTTGGAAATTATTTTGGGGTATTCCTTTTAAACCTTGTTAGAAGGACCTGAGCAACATTAGCCCAGGGCTAATTTTGCCCCACTATTGTGGCAAAGCCCACCTGATGCCTTGTGAAATATGCCTGCCGCTCTGAACGTTGGGGACAGGAACTGGACCTGTATGATCTTTGGGAATTGTTCCTTCTAGTTCTTTGGGATAGTTCCCTCTCTGGTCTCAGGTATTTTCCTCACATGCATGCTGAAGACTCAGTGGGCATATTTCATTGGAATGAGGTGGGGGTTAAATAAATTAAAACATGTTAGCGTTTGGAGCACTGCTTTATTCACAGCATGTATTCAATACATATTAGCTATTTATATACTTGTTAAAAGTGGCCTACAAATTTGACTGTGAGTTTCCTAGTGACCCTGGCATAGTGGAAATATCAGCTACATGATTCAGTGTTTGTAAAATATATAGAAATTGGTTGGACAGAAGCACAGATTTCAGAATATTTCCCTGCAAGATTCCTCATAGAGAGGGTACCTATATGCCTGGAATAATATACCAGCCAGAGGGAGTTTCCTAGGATTTTGTCTTTACCATCCCTCCAAATAACCAATAACTTCGCACTAGACCTCAGTTTAGTAAAAGTACTTCCATTGTGACTGATATGTCATAATACTTTTAGTCTGGCCTAATCCAAAGATAAAATTTATAGCATCAAAATGAAACTACTGAGCCACATGTCATTTGGGCCATCCTCCAGCAATATAGGGGGGTCAATTAAGAGACAATTATAGTGGTTCAGGCAAGAGGCAACTACAGTCTGAGCCAAGAACTAGCTATAGGATGAAAGGGGCTTGGCACAGGACCAACCCACGGTACTGAGAGAATCCACACGTTTTGGCAATGGACTCTGTGCAGCAATAGGGAAGAGGAATTTTGAGCCTGGAGTGTGTGTGTGTGTGTGTGTGTGTGTGTGTGTGTGTGTGTGTGTGTGTGAAAAGATGAAAAGAAAAAGCTTGACTGTTCTGTTCTTCAAATCTTCTACAGCCTTACAAATATTCATCAACTTAATCAGCTCCTGAGGAAGATGTTTTAGAATCTCTATGTGGATTTGTCCATTTCACCTTATAATCTTCTACATCTGGAGGCAGTGTTTCCTGTTGGTACAGAGAGATTCTGGGTCATTATATCTTCCTGATGAACTGTCTCTTTTGTCACTAACGTGTATGACAATCTCTAATAATGCTTTTTGCCTTAAAATCTATTATGACTGCATTATTTCATTTGCGTTGACTCAGTATATTTTCCCCTCAGTCTTTTAACATTTCTGCATCATTCCCTTGTGAATGTATTCTTATATACAGCATACAGCTGGATTTTTAAAAATCTCATCTGAGAATCTTTGGCTTTTCTTAGTCATGTTTATATGTCTTATTATGATGATATATTGGGGATTTTTTCCATTGTTTTGTTTATTTGCCATGTTTTTGCTTTATTTGCTGATGTCTTTGATAGATGCTTTCTTTACTTCCTTTTTATTCTCACTACTGGTTTGGAAGTTATACATTCTAATTCTGTTCTTTCAGTGGGTGTTCTTCCATTATTAATGTGCACACTTGACATAGCATTGTTAAGTTTATCACTATCTCTAGCTCACTGTGAAAATTTCAGGATCCTTAGAATTCTTTATTTCCCATCTCCACCCCCTCCATCTTCCAGTATTTGGGGGGTTTTTTTGTTTTTTTTTTTTTAGTATTTTAGTTCCAACTTACTTTTAACCACCCTCTACTCCCCAATTGATGATTTAACAGCCAGTATTTATTTAGATTTATAAGACTGCATATTAATTTCTTTGCCTATCTTTCTTTAGTCCCTCTTTTTGTCAAAATAGAATTGACATGGGTGCCTGGGTGGCTCAGTCGGTTAAGCTTCTGACTTTGCTTAGGTCATGATCTCATAGTTTGTGAGTTCGAGCCCCACATTAGGCTCTATGCTGACAGCTCAGAACCCGGAGCCTGCTTTGGATTCTGTGTCTCCCTCTCTCTCTGCCCTTCCTTCACTCATGCTCTGTCTCTCTCTCTCAAAAATAAACATTAAAAATTTTTTTTAAATATATAATTCATATACAATGAAATACACCCTTTTTAAGTATACAATTCTGCAGTTTTTAGCATATTCACAAAACTGTGCAACCATCACCACTATCCAATTTTAGGATAGTTTCATCATCCCCAAAAGAAACCCCATATCTATTACCAGTCACTCCCCATTCCCTCCTGTCCCCAGCCCCTGGCAACCACTAATCGATATTCTGTCTCCATGTATTTGCCTGCTCTAGAAATTTCAATAAATGGAATCATTTAATATATGGCTTTTCATGTCTGGCTTCCTTTTTTAAATTTTTTTAAAAGTTTGTTTATTTTTGAGAGAAAGAGAGAGAGAGAGAGAGAAAGAGAAAGACAGAGCATGAGTGGGGGAGGGGCGGAGAGAGGGAGACACAATCCGAAGCAGGCTCCAGGCTCTGAGCTGTCAGCACAGAGCCCAACACGGTGGCTCAAACTCACAAATGTGAGATCATGACCTGAGCTGAAGTCAGATGCCCAACTGACTAAGCCACCCAGGCGCCCCTTCATGTCTGGCTTCTTTCATGTAGCATGATGTTTTCAAGGTTCATCCATGTTGGGTCATGTATCAGTACTTCATTCCTTTTATGCCTGAATACTATTCCATTGTATGGATAAAAAACATTTTATTTACTAATCACTAGTTGATGGACATTTAAATCGTTTCCACTTTTTGGCGGTTATGTATAAGGTTGCTGTGGACTTATGTGTCCAAGTATTTTTGTGGATATATGTTTTCAGTTCTCTTGGATATATACCTAGAAGTGGAAACCGTTATTTCTTGTATTCAGTGGTATGCTGATAGATATGTAACAACCAGATCTTACATGGTATTGGGTAAGGGAGCTCTGATTGTAGCATTTGTTGATCTCTGGGGTATAAATGCTCAGGCTGCCAATGTGACATCACTGAAATCCAGAGATTGGAAAAAATGTACACTAGCACACCATTTTGTAGCACTTCTCCCATTAGACACAAGAAATATGAATATCGTCAAGAGCATAGATAGTAGCAACATTGTAGTAAAAGAATTAAGAAGTGATACATTTGTGGGGCACCTGGGTGGCTCAGTCGGTTGAGCAGCTGACTTCAACTCAGGTCACGGTCTCACGGTTCATGAGCTCGAGCCCTGCATTGGGCTCTCTGCTAACAAAGCTCAGATCCTGGAGGCTGCTTAGGATTCTGTGTCCCTCTCTCCCCTCCTCCCCTGCTCATGCTCTGTCTCTCAAAAATAAATGTTTAAAAAAAATTTTGTTAAAGAAGTGGTGCATTTGTGAGGATTTTATTTTACCTTTTAAAAAATCATTCATTTAATTTTAAGTTTATATAATTTGATGTTTAATGATGACCATGTTTAGCAACCAGGTCTCAAAATTCCTGAAATTTTCATACTCGGCTCTCTGGGCTGACGAGAGCTGGCTGAACCCCCCTCACTTGTATCCCGTTCCTTGCATCTTCTTTCTGGACTGGGTTTTCTCACTGAAGTATGTCCACTAGGGCTCTTTCAGCAAGAGTTTGTGTGAGGTAAACTCATTGGCTTTGCCTGTCTGAAAACGTCTGAAAAACTAGCTCTCACTTATGAATTTAACTGTGTATAGAATTTTGTGTTGAGATTTATTTCCTTTCCACACTTTGCAAATAATATCCTTCTGTCTTTTGGTTTCCACTGTTGCTGATGAGAAGGCTGCCTCCACTGCAGTTAACACACTGGGAATCTGTCTCTTCACGGAGAGCTTTTATTTTCTCTCTTTGCCTTGTGGCTTTACAGTTTCATCAGGGTATGAACGGGCGAGGGGGGCACCCAGGTGTTTGGTCAAACATTATCCTGGGTGTGTCCGTGAGGGCACTTTGGGGTGACATATAACAGGTTGCCCATGGATCACGCCTGGCGAGAACAAAAAGGCTGACCCTCCTGAAGGGTAAGAAAGCGCTCTTGTTGCCTAGCTGTCTGAGTTGAGATATTTGCCCTACTGGTCTCCAGATTCAAACTGAAACATCAGCTTCTCTTGGGTCGCAAGCCTGCTGGCCTCCAGACTAGAACTTACACCACTGGCTCTCAAGGTTCTCAGGTCTTCGTACTCAGACTGGAAATATACCACTGAGGCTTGTGGGTGTCCAGCTTGCCAACTGCAAACCTTGGGACTTGTCAGCTGCCACAGTTGTGTAAGCTGATTCCTTATAACAAATTTCCGTGTGTGTGTGTGTGCGCACATGTACACACCTATACATATCTCTACATGCATACGTTGGTTCCGTTTCTCCGGAGAACCCTTACTAATACAGCTATAATATTTTAAATAATGATTTTACACCATTTCCTCTATTAAATCTTTCTGGAACTCCTATTAGATGTATGCTTGACTTTCTCTTTTTCTCCTTCATATCTCTTAAACTCTTATTGAGGTCTTCTATCCCTTTCCATCTTTACTCCATTTGGGGTGATTTCCTCAAATCTCTTCTAATATCCTCTTCAACTACATCTAATACGTAGTTTGACTCATATTTTGAGTGTTTAATTTCAGGGGCTGCTTTTTCATTTCTGGAAGTCCCATGTGGATGTTTTTCAACTCTCCTAACTCTTTACTTCTACTATTCTGATGATGATGATGATGATGATGATGATTATTGCTTCATTCCTATTATTCTATTTTAATCATCCTAATTCAGGGGCTCTTTCAGGTGGTTCTATATTTACCCTTCTTCTATCTAGTTTGTTATGTGTTTTGACGCTCCATTTTGGTGATTTCTTTCCACATGCGGTTTGTTACACTTTGTGAGTATCTTCATCAGGGATTGTTTTTCCGAGTGGCTTCCTCAATCCCTGGATTATTAAGCATCCCTACAGAGCTCTTTTGAATATACTTTCAGCCCTCATCTAAGAATTTTAATAGGTCTAACTTCAGTCCTAACCTAAGAATTTTAATGGTCTGGACCAATTTTCATGTCAATTTATCTGAGTAGTTGCCTGTGCATATAGGCAAAGTAAATTTAAACTGTCTGTATGCATTTGGCAGAGATTAGATTTTTCATTTCTCATGAGTGTCATTTTCCCTCACCTGTGACCTCTTGACATCAGGCTTCCTCGCGACATCCCTAATGCTGGAGGACCGTTTCCCAGTCTCCTTTGCATGAAAGGGGGCAGACCTTCCAAGGTCAGGGCTTTATTCAGAGGGACCTGTTCCAGCTTTCTCAGCTGGCTGGGACTTAAGCCTCACCTCCCACTCCTTAGTGTACAGTGGAACCCTGACCCGCAGCCCACAGGATCAATAGCTAAGCGTGCAATCCCTGTGTGCACATCCCTGATACCCTGTTCTGACTTGGAGTTTTCATCTCTTTTTCATTTCTGATGTCTGGGCCTTTCTCTTTACATTTTTCAGATTTTGGTGGTAAAAAAAAAAACATATCTGTTGTCCTTCATCTAGCTCTCTATGTGTCTGTAGCAGGGAGCGGGATGGGAAATCTATCTAATTAACATAGTTGGTCATGTGTCTGGAAGTTGCCAGATAAGAAACAATAATTCCGTGAGGAAGACATTTCTTGTTTCCATGATACATGTAAGAAAAGTGAAGCTCAGAACAAGTGTCTAAATTGCCAAAGCCATAAACCTTTAAGTGAGGAAATAGGTTTTGTGTTCCATCTATCTCGAAACCTCATGCAAGATATCTAGGCATCTGAAGGCAGCTTGGTACGTCTGGCTTCTCTCCATTGGTAGCTTTTATGGGCAATTCCCCCATGGCATTTTGCTGAAGCAAATACTCTGGAAAAGATTGCTCCTGCTTCCTAGGTAAGGCTGTTTGGGGGGAGAAAAGAAGGGAGCAAAAAACAAGCTGTGGATGGGGCACCTGGGTGGCTCAGTCAGTTAAGCGTCCGGCTTCAGCTCAGGTCATGATCTCACGGTTTGTAGGTTTGAGCCCCGCGTCGGGCTCTGTGCTGACAGCTCAGAGCCTGGAGCCTGTTTTGAATTCTGTGTCTCCCTCTCTCTCTGGTCCTCCCCTGCTCATGCTCTCTCTCACTCTCACTCTCAAAAATAAATAAGCATTAATAAAACAACAAAAAAAAAAAACAAGCTATGGAAGCTGGGCTTTCTTAAACCTGAGAACCCCTGGTAGTAGCATTTGGCTAGGAGAATGTGAAAGCCTGCAGGCATTTCCCTCTCCATCCAGAAGCATTCCCCAAACTTACCTGTGCAGTGGACAGGGAAGGGGACATACCAAGGGTCCTGCGCATTGTTTTCGGCTTGCCTGTGGAGGAAGGAGGAAACCCGGCTCATGGCAGGACTTACCTATAAGTTCTGCAGGATTTGGAGGATGTCTCAGCAGAGACTGGCATACTCTGAGGCTTTTCACTTAGTGCCCCTTAGCCTGGGAACACCTCTTTCCCTGTGTATCTTGCACGGAGCCTGGCCCTGAGTAGACGCCCAGCAAAGGTTTGGTAGATTGATGGGAATTGGTTCAGATCTGAGGAAAAAGAAGAGACTTCAATTATTTACAGTAGAGGAGCCTTAATGAGATGGATCGGTTACCCTGACAGTGAGATAGGGGACAGAGAGGCATCCCAGAACTTAGCAAGAGCGGGAAACCACTGCCACCCGTGGGACAACGGGGCAGAATGGGGAGCCAGTGTCGCCAGGGCCCAGGAGCCAGGTGATGGATGAGAAGCTTGAGCCAAGCAGGGCTGCCCGTGGGAGCAGGAGTGATGGAAGATGCGTAGCCAGAGATGCCACCTGAGGCAGCTGGGGAGGAGACAAAACACCCTGGCTACTTCTCCCACTATACCTCCTTCCGATCTCTGGCTAGCACTTCTCTTTGGCCAAACTCAGCTGGAAGCCAAGTGTCTTAGAGCCTGGATTCACAGGCTGAATGGATCTACCTCCCTGTGTTACAAAACAGAACAGAGCAGAAGGCTTGGGGAATCGGTCTAGGAAAAACAGCCCCAGGACTGGCATGGAAGGAAGGAAGGAAAAAGAAAGGAGAGGAGAAAAGTCTATATGTAACATATAAACATTCTAGAATACTTTTAATATATCTTTTGGCAATTAAAAAGGCTTCTAGGTGGCTAATAGAAACATGAAAAGACTCTCAAGATCACTCATCATCAGGGAAAAACAAATCAAAACCACAATGAGATAAGACCTCATGCCTGTCAGAATGACTAAAATGAACCACACAAGAGACAACAGGAGTTGGCAAGGATGCTGAGAAAGGGGAACCCTCTTGCACTGTTGGTGGGGATACAAAATGGTGCAGCCACTGTGGAACTGTACAGAGGTTCCTCAAAACACTAAAAATAGAACTACCCTATGATCCAGCAATTGCACTATTAGGTCATTACCCAGAGGATACAAAAATATTGATTTGAAGGGGTACTTCCACCCCAATGTTTATAGCAGTGTTATCAACAATAACCGAACTATGGAGAGAACCCAAATGTCCATTGTATATATATATATATATATATATATATA
>NC_043710.1:57534771-57606720 GCF_006229205.1 Suricata suricatta
GGGAGAGGAAAGAGGGAGACAAACCCCAGGAGACTCTTAATGATAGAGAACAAACTGAAGGTTGCTGGAGGGAGGTGGGTTGGGGGTGGGCTAGATGGGTGATGGGTATTAAGGGAGGCACTTATGATGAGAACTGGGTGTTGTATATAAGTGCTGAATCACTGAATTCTACTCCTGAAACCAATATTGCACTGTATGTTAACTAACTAAATTTAAAAAAAATAAAAATGAAAAGTCTTAAGCATTAAAAGTTGCCTTCCTTGCAGAGTTATGAAGATCAAATGAGAAAATGGATGTGAAAATCTTATGAAAAGTGTGAAATACTGCATAAATATGAGATAACCATCATTAATATCACTAGTCCTTTAGAGGGAGGAAATGTAAATAAATACAAGTGTAAATAGAAACACCTGGGGCGTCTGAGTGGCTCAGTCAGTTGAGTATCCAGCTTTGGCTCTGGTCATGATCTTGCAGTCTGTGAGTTCGAGCCCTGCATCGGGCTCTGTGCTGACAGCTCGGAGCTTTGGAGTCTGCTTTGGATTCTCTGTCTCCCTCTCTCTCTGAAAAATAAAGATGAAAAAAAATTTTTTTAATGGAAATCCTTGGGGCATCTGGGTGGCTCAGTTGGTTAAGCATCCAACTTCAGCTCAGGGCATGATCTCGCAATTTGTGAGTTTGAGCTCCAAGTCAGGATCTATGCTGACAGCTTAGAGCCGGGAGCCGCTTCAGATTCTGTGTGTCTCTCCCTACCTCTTCCCTGCTTGCTTTCTCTCTCTATCTCTCTCAAAAATAAATAAATATTTTTAAAAAAACTTTAAAAGAATAAAACAGAAACCCTTTATTGAGCATCTTGAGCATCTATTATGTATGGACACTTTCTGTGGATGCCCATTGGAATATTTTTAGCTGCAACTAATGATAATGAGCAATGATGTGAACAAATAGGTAGTTATTTTCTGGCATACCAAGAATTCCAGAGGTTCTCCTTTGTCCTTTCTATCTTAATTACAAGATGACTGCAATGCTCAGCCTTCACCTCCAAGTTCAAGGCAAGAAAAGGTTGAGGTGAGAGGACGGTTCAGACTCAGCCATCTTGTTTCATTAGGAAAACAAAATCTCCCCCTGTAACTCCCAGGCAGAGTTCTACCTAAATCTCATTGGCCAAAATTGGGCCACACGACCACCTCTAACAACAAGGGAGAGGTGGTGGGAAGTAACTTAGGAGAAATGGCTTCTGGCTGGCCGGCGACAGGGTGTGCTGCACGCATATAAAACACAGTACTTGGCACAGAGTAAAAGTGCCTAATGCATGTTGTATGTGCCTGTGTGTATATCTGTGTGTGGTTTATATGTGTTCTTCTTTTTTAAAAAATTTTTTGACGTTTACTTACATTTGAGAGAGGGAGAGACAGAGAGAGACAGAGCATGTGCAGGGAAGGGGCAGAGAGAGAGAGGGACAGAATCTGAAGCAGGCTCCAGGCTCTGAGCTGTCAGCACAGAGCCCGACATGGGGCTCGAACTCATGAACCTTAAGATCATGACTTGAGCCAAAGTCAGATGCTTAACCGACTGAACCACCCAGACGCCCCTCTGTTTCTCCTAACAATTCTGTTGAAGCAGGATCTTTTACAAATGAGATGTAACGCACCACTGGTAAAAGGCAGAGCCGGGCCTGAGGCCCAGAATGCAGACTTTCTGATGGCATTCTGCGGCTCTCTCCATTCATTCCCCATGCACCCCCTCCCCACTAAACTGGCCCTTAACGTCTTGGTTTTGGAAACATATCAGGCCCAAGTGGGCTTGAAGAAGAGAGAAGGTGGAAAGGGATTAGCTCTAAAATAAGTTGACACCTAACCCTGGGGCTGTACATGGAGTAAGTAAAGTTATGAGAAAAGGTTCCATAATTCCATGTGCTAGACCCATGCCACTGCCTGAATGCAGCCACTTTGGAACAGTCACACTGGGAGGCTCTGCAGGCTCAGAGCTTGTCCTGATGATACCCCACTGCCTGGGACTCCAGTGGGACTCCCCTACACAAGTCATAAAAAGACCTCAATCATTACTGTAAAATTACACCTCATTTCTGACCCCAATCCTAGCTGCAGCTCCTCATTTACCGTGAGGTCCCAATGACTTATGGCTATTGCCAAAATTTTTTTATATTATTCCCCAGGTGCTCAGTCAGTTAAGTGTCTGACTTCAGCTCAGGCCATGATCTCATGGTTCATGAGTTCAAGTCCTGCATTGGGCTCTGCACTGACAGTGTGGAGCCTGCTTGGGACTCTCTCACTCTTCCTTTCTCTCTCTGCCCCCTCTTTCAAAATAAATAAATAAACTTAAAATTAAATCATTCCCTAAAGACAATTGTATTGCAGTTTATTTTTTAATGTTTATTTATTTATTTTGAGAGAGTGCTCTCAAGGAGGAGCAGAGAGAGAGGTAGAGAGAGAATCCCACACAGGCTCCATGTTGTCAGCACCAAGCCCTAAGCAGGACTAGAACCCACGAACCACAAGATCATGACATGAGCTGAAATCAAGAGTTGGACA
The DNA here is from genome assembly GCF_006229205.1 of Suricata suricatta. Lineage (NCBI taxonomy): Eukaryota > Metazoa > Chordata > Mammalia > Carnivora > Herpestidae > Suricata > Suricata suricatta. The sequence continues at coordinate 57,537,321 of NC_043710.1, forward strand.
CTTAACCGACTGAGCCACCTAGGCACCTGTGTGTTACAAAAGCTTCGCAGGCAATTTTCAAATTAAATTACAAAAATGTTTAAAGTAGCTGAAGTACTGTTGCAATAAATATACCCTCTGAGGTTGATATCTTTCTCAGTTTGACTGTATCATTTCTGCTGTGTTTAAGAAAAATTACTCAAGGTACCTGGGTGGCTCAGTCAGTTGAGCTCCCAACTTTGGCTCAGGCCATGATCTCGCGGTTTGTGAGTTCAAGCCCTACATCAGGCTGGCTGCTGTCAGCGAAGGGCCTGCTTCAGATTCTCTGTTCCTCTCTCTCTCTCCCTGCCCCTCCCCTGGTCAGGCGTGCATGCTCTCTCTCTCTCAAAAATAAATAAACATTAAAAAAAAAAAAAGAGGGGTGCCTGGATGGCTCAATCGGTTAATTGTCTGACTTCAGCTCACATGATCTCATGGTTCATGGATTTGAGCTTTGTGTCAGACTCTCTGCTGACAGCTCAGAGCCTGGAGCCTGCTTTGAATTCTGTGTCTCCCTTTCTCTCTGCCCCTCCCTCACTCATGCTCTGTCTCTCGAAAATAAATAAAAACATTAAAAAAATTTTTTTAATTACTCACCTTGAGGGGCATTGTGAGAAGACCACTGGACTTGGTAAACATACCAATGGGATAATACTCAATGCAAGTCAGGGCACTGGGACATGAGCTCACTCTGAGTAATCAGGGGATTATAAACAGTATTGCCTTTTCAGAGCAATTTGGCAAGGAGCTTTGAGAACCTTTAAGGAGTTTAAAGCAGTTGACTTAGAAATTCCCTCTCTAGGAATCTTGCTTAGGGAACTAGTCAAAGATGCAGACAAAGATTTACATATACAACTATTCATTTTATTTGCAAAATAGTAAAAAGAAGTAACCCAAAATGTCCTGTATTGGGGAAATTGTCAAGCAAATTGTGGTATGTTCATTAAATTAAGTAACGCAGTTACTAAAAATGATGTTTCTGAAGAATTGTCAATGACTTTTTTAAATTTTTTTAAATGTTTACTTATCTTTGAGAGAGAGACAGAGCATGAGCCAGAGAGGGGCACAGAGAGAGGGAGACACAGAATCTGAAGCAGGTTCCAGGCTCTAAGCTGTCAGCACAGAGCCTGACTCAGGGTTCGAACCCACACACTGCGAGATCATGACCTGAGCTGAAGTCGGATGCCTAAATGACTGAGCCACCCAGGTGCCCCCATCAATGATGTTTAAAGATGTTCATGATAGTCCTGCTTCGGGCAACCCCACTTCTCTCTCTCTTTCTCTGCCTCTTGTGGGATTCTCTCTGTCTGCCTCTCGTTTACTTGTGCCTTCTCTAAATAAATAATTAAACAAACAACAGACAAACAAATAAATAAGTAAAAATTAAAATGTTCACAATAGAATAGGTGATCAAATCTGACTGTAAAACTACATGCATTCTATAGTCCCATAGTTAAAAAAAGGCTCAAGATATACTCAAAATGTTATTAGTGGTTTTATCTGGGTGAAATGATAAGTGATTTAAAATTTTCTTCACTATACTTTTATACATACAATTTTTGATCATTGTAACTATAAGTATTGCTTTTATAAGTAGAAAAATATAGATAATGAAAATTACTTTTTAAGAAAGAAAGAAATGGGTTTTAGTAGGAGAGAAGAGATCTGCCCCTGAGGGGGCTGATGGTTTAATGGAGGAAATGAGACATGTACACAAATAAATGTATTTCAAGGTAGTTAGGGGGATAATGGAGGTTTTACAAAGTGTGGAGGGAAGGATTAGCTCTGCCTGGGAGAGTTGAAGGCTGGTGAAAAGAGGTAACATTTGTACAGGGTCTTGAAGGATGAATAGGAGTTCTCTAGGGCTTTGTAAATTGTTAAGCACTATGGAAGTGTAAGTTAGTGTTTGGCCTTTATTATTACCGTCAAAGCTTACCTCATATAAAGCTCTCTTTCTTGTCTGTTTCCCATGCTCCCTGAAGCCCAGGATCCCTGGGACAGGAAGCAGCAGTTAAACAGTCACACATCAGTGCTCCAGCAAGTGAACTGGGGTGCATCCAACTAAGGAGCAGATCCAGGACCAGAGGACATAAAATTATCTGGGAGCAGGGCCAGGAAGGTGCTGGTGGGTAAACAGTTCCCCCTTATTTGCCACCCTGTGGAAAGGCTGGCTTTGCTTGGGGCCTCCACCCTGAGTTATGGGACCATCTCCACCTGGGGGATGGTAAAAACCAAGAATGAGCATCACACATTGGTCCATGATTTACACTGGCAGGAAATGGTGTGTCAGATGCCCTTTCAGCCTCCAGACAGGGTGGAGTGGAAAGGAGGGGTGTGGGTGAGGGGACCAGGAAAGGTGGCCTGAGATAATTTGTTTGGGAGAAACCCTTGGAAGCTCAAGGCTTGGAAAAGATTTGTAAATTATCTGATTTAATCCTGCTGATCCCTTTCCTAACAGTCCCATCACAAAGGCATCCTTCTCTGCCTCCAGGGCACAGCTCAGACAGCCACCTCTTTGATTACCCCCCACCTCAATTCCTCCGGGCTATGCTTCAGGCATTCCTCATTGTTCAACTTTATGAGAAAACAATTCAGTGTCCACTGTGCACCAGGCATCGTGCTGATATTTCCTGGATGGCAATATGCCCTCCTGTGCTTCCTTTTGTTTACTCCTGCAACAAACATATACTCAACACCTACACTATGCCAAACAATGTTCTAATAGAGTGGAGAAAAAGACAGCCAAGATCTCATGATCTCATGGACCTGTCATTCTAGTGGGAGAGACACACAATAAACAAAGGAACAAATAAGAAAATATCAGGTCAAGAAGGAGGCAGCTTTGGGAATATCTAAGGGAAGTACTTTCCATACAAAGAGAGCAGCTGATTTCAAGGTCCAAGGGGATAACCTTTGCTTGCTCTAAGAACGAAAAGAAAGAAACTGGCCTTGTGTGAAATACTTTCTCTTGCTTTATCTGCAGATGAAAATCTTTTTATCATTTAGGGCTTGGCTCAAGCACGGCATGTTTAGGCAACTCGATCCTAATTTTCCCAGATCGAAGCGACTATCTCTTTTCCTCCCCACTGACACCAAGTCCAAGTACACTTCTGTCAGCATACCTGTACCAATTTGCCATTCCTTCCATATTACAGCATTGCAACTGCCCCGTGGACCTCAGTCTTATCAAGGGTAATGCTTCCCGTCTAAACCCCTAGTGCCCAGCACGGAGCCTGGCACAGAGTCCGTGATCAGTAAACATTAACTTGTTCCTCAAATACATGAGCTCTCATGTAGTACTCTGTCAGAACCTCCCTGGTGACACTTATTCAGATTAGCAATGCTTTTCGATCAGTGCCAGGCCCTGTGCTAGGGACTTTCAATTCTGTGCTTATAAGCCTCACAACCGCCATGCATGGTAAGTGTTATTATTCTATGTTGCAGTTAAAACTCAAAGAATCAGGGGCTCCTGGGTGGCTCAGTTGGTTAAGCGCCCGGCTTCGGCTCAGGTCATGATCTCACGATTTGTGGGTTCAAGCCCCGCGTCGGGCTCTGTGCTGACAGCTCAGAGCCTGGAGACTGCTTCAGATTCTGTGTCTCCCTCTCTCTCTGACCCTCCCCTCTCACACTATCTCTCTCTGCCTCTCAAAAATAAATTTAAAAAAAACATTAAAAATAAAAAAAAAAACTCAGAGAATCAAAGTGACTTGTGAGGTGGCTAGGTAATAAGAAGCAGAGCTAGGATTTGTACCCAAGTCCTCCTGGTGCCAAATCCCAAAGCTTCACCTTCAATGTGATGTGCTCACCACGTGTTAGTTCATCTGGGGATCTGTCCTCTCTTTTCCTCTAGGTAATCATTTCCCTGACAAAAGTTCACTCCCTTCCATAGTCCTCCTGACACCAGAACAGTGTTTAGTACACACTCAGTACATGTGTCTCATGTGTCTTAAATCTCCAAGAGGTGGAAAAAGAAGAATGAATATGGGAATGAACGTGTCACGCCAAGTGAATCAGCCTCTAATCACAGCTCTTAGGATAGTGATGGGCTTGAGGGAGAGATATTTTGAGGGGAGGGGCCTTCCCAAGTACCTCTGCGCCCATCTGGGAAAGCTGAGTGTGCTGTTGCTGTAGTAAACCACTCGCTTCTTAGAAATCACACCTTTTGCTCAGTTGTACATTTCAGCAGGCAGGCGGGGGTGCCGAGAGGACCATGCATGGATTCCAATGAGTTGGGAAAATGAGGTTAAGTTTCGATTCAGATAGTTATTTGTGTTTTCTGGGTCTGCACGGTCAATAAATTTTCAACGAGCAGTGATTCTATTCCTCATCTTTCACTGCTTTATGGGACTTCAGGGAATGAAAGCATAACATCCTGCTTTCCCATAAGTTCTCTGGCTGCTACCCTGGCACCAATTAAAGACATGTCTATGCAATTAATCAAAAGCAATTTGGAAGCATTCTGGCACTGCTCCTCTGATGTGCTGCCTGCTCCACACAGTAGTTCCTCAGCAGCAGCGACGGAGCCAGGCACATAGGAGCTTTTGATGGACTGGCTGTGCCGGCCCCAACTGTTAACTATGTCATCTGACATGACTAATGAGGCTCCCAACTCGATTCATGTGAGTGGAGCAGCCCTGCTGTCTGGAGGAGGCTCGGTTTCCACAGCCAGCCTGGGAAGAGGCTACACCATGCAGGGTACACACTCCATCATGTCAGCTGGAGTCCTGGAGGCCTCTAGTGTTGGAGCTGGGAGTCGTCCACTGAGAAGGTGCTGGACACTGCGGGCCAGGCTCTGCCCCTGGGCACTGGTGGGAGTGTGACCCAATTTAAACTTTTAGCTGAGCCTCCTCATTTTACAGACATGGAAGCCAAGACCCAACAAGTATGGGGTTTGCCGAAGACCTGAGGCTTTGAGGGGGAAGAAATAAAGGGATAGGTATGGCCCTTACCCTTGAGGAGCTAAACTGCTAGACAAGCAGGTAAATATTCACGAAGGTAAAAACTGAGGCCTGGTGCAGATACACCTTATCAAGGCTTAAGCCGTGGGTTTCCTTCTGCATGTGTTTATCAAGAGGAGAATAGCCTGTGTCCTTGTCACCTCTACAATATCAAGAGCATGGGATTTGGAGTCAACAGATCTGGGTTTGAGTCCTAGCTCTACTTTCTATTGATGGAATCTTGAGCAAATCACTTCATTTTTCTGAGCCTTGGTTTTTTTCAACTGAAATGCTGGGGACAAGCCAAATGCTGCCACCCAGCCTACTTTCTAGAGTCCTGGTGAGACCCAGAAGAGTTAATGAGTGTGAAAGTATGAGTCTCTGCACATGTTAGCTATTATATATATTATTACCCCTTTCAGGATCCTTGGCTGAAATCTCTGGAATATGGATCCACAGATAGCTTTAACTCTCTTCCTCTTCCTGCCCCTTTCAAAATGCACAGGAAAGAAATACATATAAAACCAGCTGCTCATCTGCCTACCATCTCAACAGCTTTCCCAGAGACTCATGACATGGAAAGCAAAAGAACTCAGCCATTGTAATTTCATGTCATTCCATGCATTGATTTAGCACCTACCATATGCCAGAGGTTGGCCACACTGTATGAGGAGTCAGAGTTGGATAAGACAAGGTCCTTGGCCACCTTGAGAAGCTCACCATTTAGTGGAGAAACAGATGTGGACACGAAAAACTGTAACACACTACAGAAGAATACAGTTGCTAAAGGAAAGATACAAACCAAGTGCTGTAGGAGCCTGATGAAGGAATGATTCATTCCCTAAAAAGAAATTGGGAAAAGTTTCATCAAGGAAGTGGTTTGAAAGGATGGGCAGCGTTTAGCTCTGTCAGGAAGCGGAAGAAACAGCACTGCTGATTGAGAGAACAGCAGAGGCAAATGCATGGAATTCAGAAAGGAATGTGGTCCAGGTGTCACAATGAAATCAGGTGAGATATAGGATGTGAGCATGGACAAAAGAAAAATCACACGGCCCCAGCTCTGAAACTCAGTCATGGACATTGCTGTTTCACTGTTCTCTTTGTTGGCTAGGTCACCTTGGCCTCTGTCCCTCAGTGAGAGTGAGTCCCATACTAGTCCTTCCTCCAGCAAGGCTGAATCTAGCCCCCACCCAGGAGAGCCAACTGCGAAGGAACGGGGAACCACAACAACCATCAGATGCAAAGAGGCTGGGGCTAGAAAACGCTGGACACAGCCACACTTTCCCAGCTTAGGTGGAAGCTCTACCCACGATGTAGCAACGACACCAACATCTGGAGCATGATGGCAAAGACCCAAAGACCTTAGCATGGGTCACGTGCTAAGTTTCTCTCCTTTCCTCCTCCATCCAGAAGAAGCCAGCATCTTCTTTTATGAATGCTGCTGTCAGAATGGCTTGGAAGGCTTGGAGCTGCAGCTGGACATAAGGCATGGCCATGGGCCCACCCCAGGGGCTCATATTTTTTCAGTCTTTCCATTTTTAACTGTAAATTGGTTTTTGTTGTGCAAATAATATAGTGATAAGAATGGAAACTCCAAAAATAAGAGAAAGGGAAAAGGGCACCCACTCACAGGGTATCTTTTTTCATTTCTTCTTGTCCTTTCCTGCTGATGTCTGTTAGTGTGAATGCCTGGGTTTTGTTTTGTTTTTTGGCTGCTTTCATCACCGATACAATTACATATTCTATTTTGTGTTGCTCAGCATTGTATCCTACAGCCCTTTCCATTTTGCTACTTATTGCCAACTCCTGGTTTCCACACAGGCTTGGCCAGGTTTCCCTAAGACTGAAGAAAGATGTCCAGGGCATGTATAAGGGATGCCTCATAGATAACATTATCATCATTGACAACTTGCATCATGGTGCAGAGGAAAACTATTGACTGCTCTGTCCTCACATAGAAATACGCTGGAGTCTCAGCCCCTAACTTCACTTGATCTTAGCCAAAAGGCCGAGAAGCGATCGGCCCCTAACTTCAAAGCTAGGTGGCCTGAGCAGATCACTGCATCTCTTTGAGCCTCAGGTCTTTGCCTGTAAACTGAGGATTGTATTTAATACCACCTCATAGGACCACTGGGAGGATATAACGAAATGCCGAAAGGGAAATGTCCAATAAATGGTAGCTTCCCTTCCTATGCCCTTGCTGGGGCTGACCTAGGGTCCATTCTACTTCCACCCTTTGTCTCTTGCCCAGATTGGACCTTCTCCCCTTCCCTGGGCCCACCAGGCCTCTGTGCTAGCCCATTGAAATTCTGACAGACATACCATATTTCTTTTTTTTTTTTTAATGTTTTTTTTATTTTTGATACAGAGAGAGACAGAGCATGAGAGGGGGAGGGGTAGAGAGAGGAGACACAGAACCGGAAGCAGGCTCCAGGCTCTGAGCTAGCTGTCAGCACAGAGCCTGACGCGGGGCTCGAACCCATGAATGTGAGATCTGACCTGAGCCGAAGTCAGAGGCTTAACCGACTGAGCCACCCAGGCGCCCCCATACCATATTTCTTAGTCATCGGATGAATGCACCATCTTTTACTTAAGTATTCTCCTTTGATGGGAACACTGTTTTCCAATTTTTCACTGTTTCCATAATGATACAATAAACATCTTAATGAATATTGCTCACCTGATCCTTTATAAAAAGTAGTCCCTTAGGGATAGGCCCCAGGAATCAGGATCACTGGGACAGAGATTAGAGTCATTTTAATGGTTTCTGATATGTATTTACAAATTATTTTTCAGCAGGTTTGTACCTATTGTTCTGCCACCAACTTGAGGGAGAAGACCACTTGGACTACATTATAGGCTGCTGGGGTCTTCACAAACTATTGGTCCTGCTTTATTACCCACTACTTTCTTCCCCAAGCTCTCTCCCATACTGCAGCCACATGGGACAACTCATTATATATTCACCCCCAAAATTATATTCCCATGCCTCTGTGCCTTTGTACTTTTTCTTATTCTCCATCCCCCTTGCCAGAGAATGTTCTTCCCTTAACATGCCTTCTCACCACAGAGCTCACCCTTCATGGAACTGGAACTTTTATTCTATCTTCAAGACCCAGCTTAAATACCCATTTCCCTGTGAACTAATTCCAATTCTCCCAAGCAGAGTTGGTCATTCCTGCTAAAAGGACATCTGGCATCCAAGTGCTCAGCAAGAAAATCATTCTCTAACCCCAGCTACATGCCCAAATCTATATGACTCTCCGCTCTCTCCCCCCTCTCACTCTCTGCACCAGACAGTTACCAACATATGCGAATCCATACTCTAATCATACTGCAGGATCCACTTCTCTCTCTCTCATTGCCATCACCATTGGCCATAATCTCTCATCAGGATTCCTACAATAGTCTCCTAAAATAAAATAATAATAAAAAAGTAACATGTTCATGGTTCAAAAGTCAATTTATTGGGGTGTCTGTGTGGCTAGGTGGTGTGTCCTATTTCAGCTCAGCTTATGATCTCATGGCTAATGAGTTAGAGTGCCACGTTGGGCTCTGTGCTGACAGATTGGAGCCTGGAGCCTGCTTCAGATTCTGTGTCTCCCTCTTTCTCTGCCCCTCCCCCACTCATACCCTGTCTCTCTCTCTCTCTCTCTCTCTCTCTCTCAAAAATAAACATTAAAAAAATTAAAATAATTTTAAAAAGTCAAAATTTCTCCAAGACTTATTAATAAAAAATAGTAGATCCCTGTCCCATTCCTCCCCACACTAAGCCCTGCTCCTCAGACTCAACTAGCCACTTTCACTTCTTCCAGCTTTCGGTATTTACTTTCATTCCCTAAATAACATGCCTATACTGCTGTTTTGTGATATTTTAAAGTTTATTTATTTATTTTAAGAGAACAAGAGAGAGAGAGAGAGAGAGAGAGAGAGCGAGAGAGAGAGCATGAGTAGGAAAGCAGCAGCAGAGAGAAGAGAGAGAATCTCAAGCAGGCCCTGTGCTATCAGTGAGGAGTCCAACATGGGGCTCTATCCCACAAACTGTGAGATCATGACCTGAGTCAAAACCAAGAGTCAGGCACTCAACTGACTGAGCCACCCAGGAGTCCCTATTTTGTGATTTTTTAAGCTCATACATTACCTACTAGCTTTGAGAAATGGAAGATTTCCCTAATACAGATTCCTGGCCCCATCTTCTGATATAATTGTATCTGTTTTGGCTTACTTCATCATATGGTATTTACATATTATGATCAGAAGTATCATTAAAAATACTTGCCCTCTGAGATGCCAGCATTCCTTCCAGGATTGTTGTTTCTGCTGGTGAGGTCAGACCCTGCTGGGGGAAGGCAAAAGGGGCTGATATGTGGGGGAGGTGGTGGAGGCCAGCCATTGGCTGGCAGCCTGATGTCTCTGGATGATTCCCATGTAGTGCTGGCTCCCTGGGCCCAGGGAGGTATAGCAAGCAGGGCTGAGGTAAACCTTCTGGGGAGCCAAAGACAATGCCTAGGAGGGGCTGGAGGCTGCTGATTGGCACAAGCACTAACTGATCCAAAGAGATGCTGGTCTTTCCAGTAGGTTTCTGGGGCTCCTGGCTATGCCACGTATTGTCTTAGTTGCTGAATCCTAGGAAGGTTCAGGGAGTTCTAAGATGGGGAGCTAGGGCAACTGGAGCTGTACCAATGGGCTACTTAGGGAGCTCGGGATAGTTACTATTTACTAACCAGTATAGAAAAATATCAACAACTCATAAAGTCTAATATAACTAATACAGCCCTGTTGGTCCTGATTGTAACTATGTAAAAACTATTCGCAGCCAGGTAATATAGGCCTTTGTGATTATATTTCCATTTTTGTTAACATTTTAGTTTTTCCTAGAGTTCATAATTGCCTTGTTTTTTTCTTCTTAGTTTCAGTGTACTTATCACTAAATCATCTCCCAAACTCTTTGATAGAATAATATGATGACCAAATCCATCAAGTAATTTCTTAATTCCAGCTTTATCTCAGGCACTGTGCTAAGCACTGGGGGCTCAACTGTGAACAAGACAGACATGGTCCCTACTTTCATTGAGTTTATTGTTTAGCAAGGGATCAGATATCAGTAACTATAGTTGCTCTAAGTGTCACAATGGGAAAAGACTGGATTCTATAGAAACATATAGGAGAAATGCCTCATTTAGTTAGAGAGAGACAGGAAAGATCAGACCTGAAAACTTGATAGAAACTATTCACTGAGACAGCATACATTTACTGAATTTTTTTTACATGCTAGCACATGTTCTAAAATTTTGAGAACATAGCACCAAACAATACAGACAAGGCCTCTCCCCTCCTTGAGCTTACATTCTAGTAAGGCAAGATAGATAATAAACACAGAAGATACTTTTCAATAGAAACAAGACCTATAAAACAAACAGGGTGGCTTGATGGGGAATGATTAGGGCAGGAGGTCAGGGAGATTAAGCTATTTTAGGCAGATTTGCAAGGTCATCAAATGTCTCTTTAAGGAGGTGACATCTCATCTGATACCTGAAGGATGAGCATAGCCAACTATGTGAAAAGCAAGGAAAGGCATGTTCCAGGCAGAAGAAACAGTATCTGCAAGATAGGAGGGGGAGAAAGAGCATAAGGTTTCAGAGAAGAATTGAAAGTAGTTCCATACTGGGGGCACCTGGATGGCTCAGTCGGTTAAGCATCTGAATTAGGCTCAGGTAATGATCTCACAGTTCATGATTCAAGCCCCACATCAGGCTCTGTGCTGACAGCTCAGAACCTGGAGTGTGGTTCGGATTCTGTGTCTCCCTCTCTCTCTACCCTTCCCCAACTCACGCTCTGTCTCTTTCTGTCTCTCAAAAATAAATAAACGTTAAAAGAAAAAGAATGTAGTTCCCCATGGCTGGAACATTCGGGGCAGGGGGCAGTTGCTAGAGATAAGAAAATGGATGTAAGCTACAGAATGGGAGCCCTACCTCCCTTCATAATAATATTATTGATAAAAAATCCCTACTCTGCAGTTATTTGTTTGTCTTAAGATACATTCCCACACTCTTTTGCTCTCTGTAGTATTATAGAACATATGGAAACTTGAAAATTACATTTTTTTAGACTCTCTTGCCAGATGGAAGGTGTTGGCAGGAGACTGAAGGATGTGTGGAGGGAAGAAGTATTGTTTTGTCCCGCTTTTTGGTGGTGTGTCCAGCAGCAGCAGCAGCAGCAGCAGCAGCAGCAGCAGCAGCAGCACCAAGTACAGGCTCTTGGGTTCCTTCTCAGCAGCAGCACCTCTAACAGATCAGTACCTACTGTGGGCTGGCCTTTTCCCAGGGTGTCTTCTAATTCTTCTAAGCCTTTTCTTTCTTGGGCTACTCCAATTTGCCTAGTATCTCTGTAAACAATTGTCTGCTTTAAATCCCTTTCTTCTTGAAATGATCTACAGTAGGGGCACCTGGGTCACTCAGTCAGTTGAGCGTCCAACTCTTGATCTCCACTCAGGTCATGATCTCACGGTTCCTGAGATTGAGCCCCACACTGTCTCTGTGCTGACAGTGTGGAGCCTGCTTGGGATTATTCTCTCTCCCTACTTCTCTCCTCCTGTCTCCTCTCAAAATAAATAAATAAACTTTAAAAAATGATCTAGAATACTGCTATCCTATAGAATTTTCTCTGATGACAGAAATATCCTAACATGCTGGCCAATACAGCTCCTAACCATATATGGCTACTGAGCTCTTCAAATGTGGCTAGTGTGACTGAGGAACTGACTTTTTAATTATGTTTAATTTTAATAATTTAAATGTAAAGAGCCACATGTGGTTAATGGCTACTGTATTGGACAGTACATATCTAGAGTGATTTGATTTTCATATCATGGGATGCTGGCTGAGACAGTAGTTGATATGGAAAGTAATTGTGGGAAACTGACCCTTAATGAGAGAATTTAGGATTGTGATATAACCTGACTGGGCTTGAATTCAGCAGTGACCTCACTGCCAGTAGAAAATAGGATACTGTGTCAGGGCAGAGTCCCAACCTCATGGAAGATGACAAAAAGTAACAGGACTCCAGGTTGGCTTACCGCACTCTATAGGTGCTAAAAGTCCAATCTGCAACAAGATTTAGCAGATTGGAGAAAGACAGCTTATTTCACAGTACCACCAACAGCAGGGCAATAGCATGGTACAGCCAGTCTCTTAGGCCTCAAGTCCCAAGGCAGCAGTGCAATGGGCCGAGATGGCAGCTACCCATGTAATGTGGTTGCACCATAGCTAAGGAACCCTGAGCCAAGGGCTCAGAACCTTTTATAACAAGCAGCCAACAAAGCAGCCTCCTTCTCCTTATACAGTAGTCAGGCTGTGATCACCTTGACCTACTTGATTGCTTTTGAGACTAGTTACAGAAATGACTCAGGGTCAGAGCGTGGTTGAGTCTAATAGTTTGGCACACTCAACAAGGACGTACAAGACAGTTGAAGTTTCTGGTGGACTGCCTTTCCCAATAACCAGCCATAATCCATGGCATGCAATGGCAAAAGGTGGAAGAGTTACTTAGAAAGTACCACCTGTAAATTCTCTGGATAATATGTCTATCAAAAAGCAAGTCTTTGGAAGATCAAGGTGCTGCAGAAATGGACTGTTATAGTAGGAATTTGACTAGAAAGATTCTAAGATGGATTGGTTGCTTTTGACTGAGCTGGAGGACTTATTGGAAGAAAATGACAAGCTCACAATTCTAAACTCTCAAGTTCTATGCACAGTCCAAGAATCTGAGAGTTTCTACTATAGCTCTAAAATAATTTTTTAAGCTATTATAGCCTCAGGACTAATATAATTGAACATCACACCCAAGCTTTGATACTATTGCTGCAGAATTGTTAGTAGGATTCACAAGTTCCTAAGTTTCTTAGATGAAAGTTAAAGCATGAATGGGGAAAAATGGACCCTGGAACTTGGAATGGAGACATTTTGTTTGACACAGACAAATAGGAGAATCTGAATGCCTAAATCCTTGAGATCCAGAGAAATCAAAGAAGCTTATGGGGTCTTTTTTCTACCTATCTAAATTTTCTACCTATCTAAATCATACATGGAAGTATGATTAGGTTTTTTTTAAAAAATCCTCACATACAGAAGTGTGTGTGTGTGTGTGTGTGTGTGTGTGTGTGTGTGTGTGTGTCGAGAGAGAAAGAGAGGGGCAGCAGAGAGATAACACATATGTGCGTAATGACACCTATATGCAACTAAGCCCATTTAGCACCTCTGTGTTTGAAGACAGAATATAAAAATTCAAAACTCTTTCCAAGTCAAATGAATCTAGGGCTCCTATGTCCTCCAAATCACTTTGACTCTATGTGCAACCCTGCTTATTAGTATACTAAAGGCAGGGAAGGTCCATGTGGAAACACAAAATTCCCAATCATAAATCTGTCAGCCTTAGAAGCATTCATAGTCTCTTGCCAAGTCCAATTCCAATTTTCCTCATAGGGGCCTACATTTCCTTCTACCATTTGTCCCACACTTTTATTGTGTGTTTATTGAAATGCTCCACTTGCTGGAAGTCTCCCACAGAAGTAAGTTATCATGCTATTTTGTTGTGATTGGGATTTTGGGGGTACACAGGGAGGGATGGTAAATGATTCTGTGGTGCTGTTTGTAACACCACACAACGCCCATGGCAACTTCACTGGAAACTGTAGAACTCCCCCCATCAATGGGACTTCAGTGCAGTGACAATGTTTTAACACTCTATATATGTGAAGATAGAGCACTGAATGCACTGGGGGACCCTGCTCTCTACTTAAAGTCTTATAATCTGGTGGTCAAGATAAAGTAAAAGACAGTTACAATCCAGCAACAATAGAAATGCAATGGAAGAAATGAGTGCCAGGTGCTTCAGTATCACTTGAGCTGTGGGGAGGAGGTAGAGAAAGAGGAAATGCTTTCCTGAACCCCATCCTGAAGGATGAGGGGTTTCCAGGCAAGGCTGGGAGTGGGGCTGGCATTGATTCTGGCAGAGGAAGTAGCATGGTCAAAGGCTTGAGGGGGAAAGACAGTGTAGTCTTTCTGGGAACAATGGGTCATTCCAAGTGATCACTGGAAGGCAAAATGACTAAAGGTGAGGCTGCAGAGGAGAGCAAGGCCACTTGTTCTGAAAGAATTTTAAGTGCATGAATAGCATAGTCAGCTTTCTTTATGAAAAATGTCATTCTGGAGGGTGACCTAGGGGACAGAGAGTCCAGTTAGGAGACTTCTGCATTACTGCAACAGATGTTGTGGGTCTAAAACAGGGTGACAATAGTAGGAAGAGAGGAGTACGTAACGATTTCAGGATTAGTAGTAGAATTGACAGACCTTATTAACCTATTAGATATGAGGACGGGGAGAGAGGGAAGGGTCAAGGGTGAGCTCAGCCTTATGGCATGGCTAACTGGATGCACTCCTAAGTATGAACCAATGAGAGGTTCAAGCATATGCTCTGGGAACTCAGAGGCTAGAGAGACCACTGTGGGGAAGGATGTGGGAGTTGTGGTCAGTGAGGGTCTCTGATTTCAGAGAGGAGGTTAAGTGAGCAGATTAAGAAAGAAAGAAGGGTCAATGGAAGAGTATGGAGTTTTAGAACCCAGGATACATGGGTTCAAGTCCCTGCTCTGTCACTAACTCGCTGTGTAATTTGGACCAAGTTCTTATCCTCTGAACCTCAGTATCATCATGTGTAAAGATTAGGATAAAGCTAATTTCTATTTCTACAGGGAAAACTTAATTTGTAAAAGTGTAAGCATTGGATCTTTGTTAATTACCACCATCTTCAAGTGCCTATGTACATGAATTCACCCTCTATAATCAATCAGCAAATAGTTGTTGAGAACTCCAAGGACACAGCCACCATTTACTGAGGGTCACTCATTTTGATACGCATTGTGTATAGTTATCATCTAACTGAATTCTTAATATAACTCTACAAACTAGATATATTATCATCCATATTTTACAGGTGAGGAAAATGATATTCAAAAAGAGGTAAAGAGCATTGCCTAAGGTCACACTACAACTGGGACGGGAACTGGGACGGGAACCGGGACGGGAACCGGGACGGGAACTGGGACGGGAACCTGGATCTTACAAAGCTATAGTCCCAGGTGCTGTTGAGAAGCAAATGAGTCTATAGATGGTTCATGCCCATCAATCTCTCATGCTAAATTGAGGACTCAAAGGCCAAGCAGTGACATTTACTTTTGGATGAGTTGTTGGTCTTAGGTTATCAAATCCCTGCAGTAGGGGAGTTGGAATTGCATCTAACGTCCCCTAGTGGCAAGAGCACCAGGAGAGTGGGCCACTAGCAGGAATCTTTGTCTTACTGGGTCTCCTGAAACCAAGGAACTATTGGGTGGCAGCAACCATTCCTCATGAATTATTAGGATCTGGCAAATTGACACTCACAAACACAACTATATAACGTTAAGTTTTGACTGCTTCTAGTGTTCATGCTTTTGACCTTTGCAGACTGAGGTTAACATTAGGAACCTTGGGTTCAACCTGCTGCCCAGTATTCTGGCAATAATTATTACAACTGTAATTAAGAGTCATCATTTAATAAGTACCTAAAACTTTACCTGTGTCATTTCATTTAATTGTATAACCATCCAACAAATTAGATAATCCTATTCCAATTTTACAGATGAGGAAATTGGGGCTCTAAGAGATATGTGATTTGAGTAAGTTCATACAGCCAATAAGAGTTAATAATGACAATAGCTAACATATATTTAATGCTTACCGTGTGCTAGATTCCATGTTGCAGCAGACTCTGTTGGTTACCCACTCAACAACCATCTCATCTTTCTGCTCACAAAATCCTAATCTTGTTCAGATATCCATCCCTCAGGAAAAAGGACTCTATCTCCAGTATGACTGCCCAAGGCAATTATTGTAATCTATTTTCTTTTGTCCATGATTGGATTAAATGACTTGTGACCCAGCTCCTGCAAGTTTATGGAGCTGGGATTGTGTGAATCAGCTCCAGCCAAAGATATGGGAGGGTAACCAGTGAGGAAGTAGCATATGTAAAAACTTTGAGAGGAGAGACAGTGTGTTCTGTGAGAACACCAGGGAAATGTTTTCTCATTCTTTTTTTTAAAAATTTTTTTAAATGTTTTATTTATTTTTGATACAGAGAAAGACAGAGCATGAGAGGGGGAGGGGCAGAGAGAGAAGGAGACACAGAACTGGAAGCAGGCTCCAGGCTCCGAGTTAGCTGTCAGCACAGAGCCTGACGCGGGGCTTGAACCCACGAACGTGAGATCTGACCTGAGCCGAAGTCGGAGGCTTAACCGACTGAGCCACCCAGGCACCCCAATGTTTTCTCATTCTTAAAAAAACACACAAAAAAGTGTCTGGATGTGATGCCTGGAACTGTGGCAGCCATCTTAGGATCACGAGGAAAGCCAGCATAGGAGAGCCTACAAGCTAAGGTTAGAAGAGCATAAAGATAGAATGAATTTAGGCATTTAATGAATTAACCAGTCTTGAAACTTCTCTACTTTTGGACTTCTTGTTATATGAGATAATAAATTTTCCTTATTATTTCAGGCATTTTGAGTTCTCATTTGTTACTTACAGCTGAAGACATTCTAGCTGATACACATGTACTTTATTATTTGTTTTCAAAAATCAGTGAGGATGATGTTATTGTCCTTATTTTACATATTAAAAAGTGAACTCATAGAGAAGTTGGGTAATTTGTCTAAAGTCACAGAGACAGGAAATGGCAGAAAATGAACCTAGTTCTGTCTAACTCAAGAGCCAGCGACCTTAACCACATCATACTAAGACAAGAAAAATGGAACTTGGTCTGGCTGGCTCCAAAGACCATATCTTTCCTCCACATTGTTTTTTGTTTGTTTGTTTGTTTTTGTTTGTTTTTGTTTGCTTTTTGAGTGTGTGTGAGAGAGAGAGAGAGAAAACACAAGAGCAAGCAAGTGAGTGCGAGTGGGGGGGCGGTGCAGAAGGGATAGGGAGAGAATCCTAAGCAGGCTCCACACTCAGTGCAGAGCCGGACGCAGGGCTCAATCTTATGACCCTGAGATCATGACCTGAGCTGAAATCAAGAGTCAGATGCTTAACCAACTGAGCCACCCAGGGGCCCCTCCACATTTCTGGGATGAAATCCTCAGAAACTGGACTCCATGATGTATGGCATTTAAAATGTGATGGCCTCCATTAGGATGAGGAGGGACAGCCACAGGATGCACAGAAGGATTGCTGCAAGTGAGAGGGTCCCAGGCACATGGGTTGGTTTGACCTGGGTCCCCTGTTACCAGAGACTGGGCCTTCCTTAGGGCTTGAGTACATCTGTTGAAATGGACAGTCTGGCTCCCAATGAGCCACAGTTGTTGCTTTTATACATGAAATCCCTCTCTTGGCCCAGGTATTTATTCCCACCAACCTAATCACTGTCCAACTGCCCCAGTGGAAAATTACTTGGCACCAACCCCTGGCAGGGATGTCAAGAAGAAATTCTTATCATCAAATGCAGGACTGAAAAACATGACAGCTAAGATCCCCTCCTTTGCTGAAGAGTCTAGGATTCCATGAGAGGTACCAGGAGGCTCTTTTTCGAATCTACCAAAAAAAATATGGTGGGAAGGAGGAACAGAATCAATTCAAAAAAGTATTTCTGAATATATCACATGTACCAGGCCCTGTCTAGAACATGGTGATATAGAGGAACATACACGAGCCCTGTCATCTAATCTTTAAGCAAGAAAGCTGAGGCCTGGGGCCGTGTAATTAAAGTAAGGAGACTATGCCCAGAGTTTAACAAGAAAAACACAACGTGTGGCAGGAACCTCAAGCAAGAAGAGGTGACATTTGATGGGAGCCATTAGGAACATTGAAGGTGAGGTGAGATCTGTAGAATGGGTAGGCTTTGGACAGGTGGAAATGAACAGGGAGGACGGAAGAGAAGAACAAAGGCAAGAAAATTTTGGGTCTGCAGAGAACAGCAAGTATCATTCTGGCTGGAGTATTTGGTGTTTATAGTGGAGGATGGGCCTATCAAAAGCATTTGAAGCCTTCTTGGGAAAGGCCCAAAATGTCAGGGCAGGTGACTTGGTCTGAATTTGGAGAGAAATGAGGAGCCAATGAAAGCTTTCCATCAGAAATATAACATAGTTAGCATTATGCTTTAATGTACGTGAATTCAGCAAGTAGGTACATGCAGAGTTGATGTGGGAGAAGATGGGAATGGGGACTAAAATTCAAAGACTTTGGGGAGCCCTTCTCCCTGATCACCTAGTGAAGGCACTGCTTTCCAACTAGCAGAGCCCAGATGTCTAGCATACTGCAGAAAGGAAGCTTCAATGGCTTGCCAAGAAACTTACACCTCACTCTGAGGGTTCCTGCCGGGCCCGAGACTCACACATGTCATGGTGTACATAGCAGAGGTGCTGACAGAGCCAGAGGACGGGGATCAGTTACACGGGGGGAGGAGGTAAGACTGCCAGAGCCGAGCTGCAGAGAATCATCAGTGAAAACAAGAGGCCCCAAAGGAGCCCAAGGCAGCCTCTTCTCACTCAGCCAGCTGCAAGGAGCTCAGAGCTTGAAGCAGAAGTTCTAGGCTCTGGGAAGGCTGGCGGCCTTAGCTAC
This sequence comes from Suricata suricatta, assembly GCF_006229205.1. Lineage (NCBI taxonomy): Eukaryota > Metazoa > Chordata > Mammalia > Carnivora > Herpestidae > Suricata > Suricata suricatta. The sequence continues at coordinate 57,555,916 of NC_043710.1, forward strand.
AGTGCAGTGCTGTCCCAGGATGTGAGAACCAAGGAACCCTCTTACTGAGAAGCTCGGCCAGGTCTGCACCATTACTTGGGAGGACCTTGGTCTTTGGCCCTGGATCTGGAAGGGAAGGTTGCCCTGCATTTTCTCCATGTTATCACTGGCTGTGGACAACTCCTGCCATTAGCTGCTTTGGGGCCACGGATAAGCCCTTTTCTGAGTCCTCTCAATTTTTTTCGATTTGATTCATTGCCTACTTGAGGCCATGAGAGTCAGCGTTGGCGTCCCTTCGACAAGCCAGACATGTGCATGTCTCCTACACCTTCTTTAAGACTAACACCCCTGGCACATTCCTTCTTGATGGTCTGTGAACACTGCAAGGTTTTATGAAAAGTAAGGCGGCCCCATGAAGTTATCACTCTTTATGGAACAAACCTTGCAGGTAACATAAATGAGTGAAGGGGACTAAGTTTAAGTGAAAGTTGCATTCCTCCCACAGATACATTTGTTTCTTCATGTCCACAAGAAACATGCTATTCCCAACTCTTGGGATGCCTGGTTCTTGTGTCTAAACGCCACTTCCCCACTTTTCACAGAGACCCAGGTATTAAGAAATATTTCTCTTCTTAAAGAAAAACAAGACTGTGAGTGTGATGACAAAACAGTGTGGTGGAGACAAGCGAGTTACAAAGCACCTGTGGTGGGGCCCCTGGCTGGCTCAGTCAGTGGCACATGTGACTCTTGGCCTCGGAGTTGTGAGTTCAAGCCTATACTGGACCTAGAGCTTGCTTAAAAATAAGTAAGTAAAAATAAAAATAAAAAAGATCCACTCTTTAAACAACGACAACAAAGAGCACATATGACATCCAATAAGGATGAAGAACTCTCAGCTCATATGAGAGGGAGAGCTCGTATGGCCAGATCTTCCGATTTTTCAACAAAAATGGGAGATACAGAATTTCATGTGAAATCTCCCAGTTTTACAATGTTGGCTCATTTCCCTTCACTGCCTAAGTGTGTTTGCATGCTCTTCCCACTACCAACCACCTGCAGCCTCCCGGACCCTGTCTCTCCTGTCTTCACACCTTTGCTGGGTTCTGTCTGCAAAACATGTCCTCCCTTCCTCTTCCTGGAATCTCCTTTATTATTATTATTATTATTATTATACTAATATTATTATTTTAATGTTTGTTTTTGAGAGAGAGAGAGAGAGCGCTCGTGTGTGCTCATGAGTGGGGGGGGGGAGAGAGAGAGAGAGAGAGAGATAGAGAGAGAGAGAGAGAGATGAAGATACAGAATCCAAAGCACACTCCGGGTTCTGACCTGTCAGCATAGAGCCCAACGTGGGGCTTGAACACTCGAACCATGAGACCATGACCTGTGCAGATGCTTAACTGACTAAGCCATCCAGGCACCTCGTCTGGGAATCTCTTAAGCAATTCTCAAAACTCAGATCAATGTATACTTCCTTCTCTTTGTAAGACTAGGTGCTCTTCATTCTCTCTACGCTCTCACAGTACCCTGAGCATACTTCAAGAGACCTCTTACCACACTGTCCTGGAATTGCTGGTTTCCTTGTCTGTGGTTCACCAGCCTGAGAACTCCCTGAGGGCTGGGACTTTCATGGTTTCTGACCTAAGAACCTCAGGTAAAAGGGTGGGAAATACGCCAAGATAGGGAAAACAGTTTAATCAAAGGTAAAAATAAAACTTCAAGCAAGATAGAGAGCCAGCGGTTCGAACATTTAAAGTAATAGGTCCAAGAGGTGATAGCAGGTGATATACAGAAGACAAGCCAAAGCCCAAGGAATGAGGATGATTAAAACAGTTTGGAAAGTGGAATGGTTTAAGATGGAAGCTATGGATGAGGTAAGGGTGTCTGGAGCCTGTTTTTATAGAGGATACTGAGTGTGCCTTTATACAGCGGTGAGTCTCACTCCCTTAATGTCTTAGTATTGGGCTCCACTGTTAGCATACCACCATAGTATGGTGAGTTTATCTTCTCCATCTCAAGGATTCACCCTCAGCCAGCATCTACTACACATCTTATTCTGTGTCAGGCACTGTTAGGCACCATAACTATAGAGCAGAATCAGATATGATCCCTGTGCTCAAGCTTGTAGTCTGGTAGAGGAAAAGAACACATAAATAGATAATGACAAGAAAAGAGGACAAAGGATACCACCAAGTGAAGCACAAGAGGCTACAGTAGCACAGAGGAAGGACTCCTGATCCATTAAGGTCTGGAAATGCTGATTTACCTGAGGTCATACAGCTAGGGAGGAGCAGACCCAGGATTAGAACCCAGGCTTGTCAGACTTAAAAGCCCTCTCCTTCTCCATTGTAGAAAATTGGGAGGAGACAGAAATGACTTTATGGTAATGGAGGAAATTTATGTGTGTTGGTTTGGTTAAGCTGCCAACTGCATGGTTCTAGGTTACAGTTGGTTTAAAAAGACAGTTGCTTGAGATTTGAAAAGCAGAAGTGAATCATTGGCCATTGATCACTGAAGTCGTGGACAGACATGGAGGGACCAGCACGTTCCAGCTTGTCTTCACTCTCCTCCACTCCACACCCAGCTCTTCCTGCTGACTCTGCTGGCCAATCAAAGCTTCAAGCCCACCACCGGACATCTGGCTGTGGACCCACAGCCTTCTCCATCAGCTCCTCCTTCATAGCCCCACATCAGCTGGGTGTGCTTGGCTTTGGGGGTTGACTGGTTGGTGACTCCATTGAGCGTCCCCCTTACAGAGCTGCACTGCTTCAGCCCCTCCCACAATTGTAGAAGTTCTAACTTCTATAATAAATCCCTTATCCTACAACTCCTAGCAGCTCTGCTTCCTTAGCTGAAGGGTGAGTGATACAGCACGCTTTTCCCAAAGATGAAAATAATTGAGTGGAGAGAAGAGACTGACTTTAGAAATCTAGCTTCACCAGTATCTCCATAACTCCAGTGCCTCTTTACACTTAGTAGTTCAGTAAATATTCGTCGAATTGAATTTTTCGGTTGCTTCCAGTTCTTCATTGGAACAAATATCACTGCAAAGAACAGTTTCTGGAAAAGAGATTTTTTTTTTTTGGATTTTATTTTTTCTTCTTTTTAATTCTTTCCCTAAGATCAATGCAAGGTATGGAGTCATTTATGGCTCAGGCTCTGAAGTTCTGACCCAGGACAATATCTGTTGTGTTGGCTACATGTGTTCTTCATCTCCTGGGTTACAATAGATTTTCCTCTGGCTTCAATTTCCCTCTCTCTCCCTCACCTTCTGTCCCTTGCAAAAACAGAGAAAAACCTCACTCTTGTGTATTTTCTCCAAAGAAAGTATTTTACACTCTAATCAAATCAGCCAAAAACGATATATTGGGTTACCCTTATGGGAATGCTCTTCTGGCCTGGCTGAGTTGGAAGTGGGGGAAACAAAGACATCTGGAAGTGGAGACTCTGCTCACTTGGGCTGGACAGACAGCAATCAACTTTGAACCACTTAATTGCACAGGAATTTCCTCCTTGCTACTTAGACCATTCAGCACTTGTTGGGAGAAGACATGTTACATGCTCACTTTGCCTCCTGGAAAGCTGGGTTAAATGTTGTTTCAATTAGACAACCATTTATGGAATGTCTGTCCTAAACTAGTCCCTATGCTAGTTGCTGGAGATACTGCTCTTGAGGGGTTTTCAGTCAAAGTGGGAGAGAAACACAGTAAGTTATAGCACAAGTCAGCCTATAATAAGTGCTAGAAAAGAGGCATTAACCAAAGCACTATTGAACTGAGGAGGTAGCAATTATATCTGAGGATATAATTGGTGGGGAGGGCATGAAGAAGTGTTAAAGAATGTATAGGCAGAGGGAGGCAACATTTTTTAAGCACAGAGCTGGGTTTCACAGAGGAAGGTGAAGGAATGGAGAGAGCTAACACTGAGTCACTGATGACCTATCTCGTGTTGGTCACTGAGCTAGGTACTGCCCTTATGTTACCACGTTACCCTTGGCCCAAACCCACCTGGAGGAAACTGAAGTAATTTTCTCAAGAACTTGAAAGAGGTAGAATTGGGATTCAAACCCAGATCTCTTTAACTTCCAGGAACATTCCCTGCTCCCATCTGTGCATGGAAAATTATTTTCAAAAGACATTTAAAATGGAATATAAAGACTGCTGGTTTTAATAGGCTTCAAAAGGCCAGGAGGTGGAAGAAGGGATGGCATAAAACCGTTCCAGATAGGGAAGAATGGAAGAGAACAGCCCCAGGGCAGGACATGAAGGTGTAAGGTTTGTCTGGGGAAGCTTAGGCAGTCTGGAGTGACTGTGGGAAGACGTGGCCACATAGCCACACCGCTATCTTCGCAGGTTCAACATGTCATCCAGTAATTTACTCAACAGTGCTGGGAATTCAGAACTCAACCTCCATCATTGCTCTCAAGAAGTCTCTGGTCAGTCTGGTGAGATTAAGTGCTTTCACCACAGGCTGCCCTCTACACTTCAGTTTGGATGTGCATGTGCATGTGTGTGTGTGTGTGTGTGTGTGTGTGTGTGTGTGTGTGTGCACAGGCACATACTCACACAACCATTATTAGGACCATTTCCTTCCCGCAATCATTTCCCAACAATACATTTCCCAGGCTCTCCATAAGCATGCGTTCCTTTATTACCTCTGCCTTTAGCAAGGCTTGGATTTGAACCACTGGCCTTGACGTGCTAAGTTTAAAGCTCACAGCATTACAGCAAGTACCCGTTCGACCCAAGAGAGACCTGATCTGGTCTTCTCTAGTTCACTTAGAAAATAATGATCAATCCTAGGGTTGCAATGAAAAGGTCTTCATTGGAACTGACAAGAAAGCAGACACCTTCTACCATTTCTCTGCAGACTTCACAAGTGCTCAACACTTCTTGGAAGAGAATATGGCTCCCAAGCCTTTCGTTCAGCTGGCTGGAGCAGAGTTAAAAAAAATGCATTTCATCTCTGGCAAATCACAGCAAAACGTCATAAACAGCTGGAAACTCTCTGAGGTGAAGACAAGTTGAATATTATGTTTGGATTTATAGCCCCCTCCCCCATGATAGATGATTTCTATTTCCGACAGGATTATTATTTCCATCTTTATAAAATATCTTGGATCTCACCTTGGGTAATTACTGATTATCATCAGCTCCTCACCTGAGGTGACTTAGCATTTGGGTGAACCTGAAAAAAACTATTTTTCCCCCAGAATGAACTAGGGAAAACTCAACGTGTGAGATTATGTCTTTATTTCTATTTTCATTTGCAATTCCCTTTGGTCTTCTAATGATCAAGTCATCAATCAGTGTCAAATCACCATACGGAGCACAGACGGTATTTTTGCCACTTGGGTTCCAACGTGGTTTAAATAGCAATAGCTGTGTCATTAGGTCTGGTGTTCTCTCATGAGGTACTGTGGCAATCACAGACTCCAAAACTTTGAGGGTATATGTAAGATCTCAGAAGCCGTCTAAGGTTTTTAGCCGAAGGTATACATTACAATCTTCTGAAATTTGATAGAGCTCACTAAATTAGTCCAACAAAGTATTCCCAGTTGAGCACTGCTAAGAGTCTAACATCCCTCATTTCACTCTTTGAGGTTGCCATTCTATGTGCCCCTTTATACTTCCAAGCTTTGCTTATTTCCTCTGCTGTGATACCCCTTGATACTCCCACCCCAGTTCTCTGCCTGGTAAAGCCTGTTCACTCAAAAGCCCAGCCCAAATGCTACCTCCTCTATGAAGCCTTCTGTGATGAAAACCTTTCTCTCCCTGATCCCATAGCATCTTCTTAAACACCTTTATGAACACTGTGTGTTATCATATTCCCCTGTGGTATATAAAGCTATCTGCATGTGTCTAACCTTCCCACTCAACTGTGAGCTCCAGGAGGATAATGGTGGTACCTTTTGCAATTCATCTCCAAAGCTGGGCATAGGGCCTAACATTTATTCAATGAATAAGTGAGGAGACAGACACCCAAAAGAAGTAGACCATACACTGATCCACTTAATTTAGCCAGATCTGGCCTTCTTCATATTTATTGAATAAGTTGCTTACAAAAAAAGATATGTAAGCATATGCAAGGAAAGGAACTAAAGGGCCATAATATACGTTTTTAATATTTGTTTTTTAAATATCACTTTCCCAGCAAGTGACAATAGCTGTTTTAATTTGAATTAGTAATGAGAGGCTGGATATCAACTTGAACTTGAGGATGTGTTTTCAGGAAAGCAGACAATCTCACAAAAATCCAAATCTTTTTATTTTTTAATTTTTAGAGAATCTTTTTTTTCATATAGTTTATTGTCAAGTTGGTTTCCATATAATACCCAGTGCTCTTCCCCACAAGTGCCCTCCTCCATGACCATCAACCTCCTTTTCTTTTCCTCCTCCACCTTTAGCCCTCAGTTTGTTTTCAGGATTCAAGAGTCTCTCATGATTTGCCTCTCTCCCTCTCCCTAACTCTTTTTCCCCCTTCCCCTCCCTATGGTCCTCTGTTAGGTTTCTCCTGTTAGACCTATGGGTGCAAACATATGGTATCTGTCCTCCATCTGACTTATTTTGCTTAGCATGACACCCTTGAAGTCCATCCACCTTGCTACCAATGGCCAGATTTCATTCTTTCTCATTGCCATGTAGTATTCCATTGTATATATAAACCACATCTTCTTGATCCATTCATCAGTTGATGGACATTTAGGCTCTTTCCATGATTTGGCTATCATTGAAAGTGCCACTATGAACTTTGGGTTACATATGCCCCTATGCATCAGCCCTTCTGTATCCCTTGGGTAAATCCAGTGGCACTGCTGGGTCATAGGGGAGTTCTACTGATAGTTTTTGAGGAAACTCCACACTTTTCCAGAGCAGCTGTACCAGTTTACATTCCCACCAACAGTGTAGGAGGGTGCCCATTTCTCCACATCCTCACCAGCATCTATAGTCTCTTGCTGTGTTAATTTTAGCCACTCTGAGTGGTGTGAGGTGGTATCTCAGTGTGGTTTTGATTTGTATTTCCCTGATGATGAGTGATGCTGAGCATCGTTTCATGTGCCTGTTGGCCATCTGTATGTCTTCTTTGGAGAAGTGTCTATTCATGTCTTCTGACATTTCTTCACTGGATTATTCAGTTTTTCAGGTGTGGAGTTTGGTGAGTTCTTTGTAGATTTTGGATACTAGCTCTTTATCTGATATGTCATTTGCAACTGTCTTTTCCCATTCTGTTGGTTGCCTATTAGTTTTTTTTATTGTTTCCTTTGCAGTGCAGAAGCTTTTTATCTTGATGAGGTCCCAATTGTTTATTTTGGTTCTTGATTCCCTTGCCTTTGAGGATGTGTTGAGTAGGAAATTGCTGCGGTTGAGGTCAAGGAGGCTGTTTCCTGCTTTCTCCTCTAGGGTTTTTATGGTTTCCTGTCTCACATTCAGGTCCTTCATCCATTTTGAGTTTATTTTTGTGTATGGTGTAAGAGAGTGGTCTAGATTCATTCTTCAACATGTTGCTGTCCAGTTCTCCCAGCACCACCTGTTAAAGAGACTGTCTTTTTTTCCATTGGATACTCTTTCCTGCTTTGTCAAAGATTAAATGGCCATACATTTGTGGGTTTAGTTCTGGGTTCTCTATTCTATTCCATTGGTCTATGTGTCTGTTTTTGTGCCAATACTCTACTGTCTTGATGATGACAGCTTTGTAGTAGAGGCTAAAGTCTGGGATTGTGATGCCTCAGAGAGAGAAAATCTTAAGCAGTTTCAGTGGTCAGCACAGAGCCCAACACAGGGCTTGATCTCACAACCCTGGGATCATGACAAGAGCCAAAATCGAGTCAGATGCTCAATTGAGCCATCCAGGCACCTCAAAAATCCAAATCTTAATTGATTGGTTCCATCAGTGTAGGAAATGTTAGCCTGAAAATCAAAAGACCTGCCCTTGATTCCTGTGTGACTTTGTGTAAGGTACTTTGACCCTCTAGGTCTCAGATATCTCCGCTGTAAAGTGGGGGATTAAACTGAGTACCTCTGAGATTTCTTCTAACTCTAATGTTCTATGACCCATACCAGAATTGTTAGTCAACTGATGTAAGAGTTTCTTTATCTTGCTTTTTAAAAAAATTTTTAAATGTCTTTTTATGTTTTTATTTTGAGAGTTAGTGAGCAATGGAGGGGCAGAGAGAGAGAGAGACACAGAATATGAAGCAGGCTCCAGGCTCTGTGCTGACAGCTCAGATAGTTTTTGAGGATTCGAACCCATGGGCTGTGAGATCATGACCTAAGCTGAAGTCGGTTGCTTAACCAACTGAGCCACCCAGGTGCCCCAAATTTTCTTTATTATGGTTCTACTCCATAGTACTTAGGAGGATGGACTATTCTTATTAAGATACTAAGTTTTACAAAATGCATTACTAAATCATGACAAAAACATACATACCTAAAAGGAAACTTGAAAAATAAAGGAAAAGAAAATCATCCATAGTTCTACCACTAGAGTGGTAGATCTTTCTCTAGTAAGTTATTGTTTTGGCATGTTTTCTTCCATTTTTTTCATATCTATATGTGTTATTTTACATAAATATATGTATATATACATATGTATATGATTTTCCCACTTATTGTAAACATATTCCTTAACGTTAACTATTTGGAATTTTCATTTTTAAAAAAATTTTATTTATTAAGTAATCTCTACACCCAACATGGGGCTTGAACTCACAACCCTGAGATTAAGTCTCAGGTTTTTCCAACTGATCCAGTCAGGTGTCCCTGTAATTTTCATTTAAAATGATTACATTTAGTCTGTGTAGATATGTGGGGTATGTAAATACTTTTTTATTGTAAAAGGTGAAAGATTTATATGATCCGAAGAGAAACCAGAGTATAAAATACTTTTTTTATTGTAAGATGATTAGATTGTCAATTTTTGGTAGCATTGAAATGAAAATCTCTATAAATACAACTTTTCTCATATTTTGGATTCTTCCCACAAATGGGAATCCTGTATCAAAGGGTATGAACATTTTTATGACACACAGCACCCTGGCTTATTTTAGTAAAGCATCTGATTTCGCTGTGTAGCATTCTTTCACTGTCCTCGGATAATAGTACCCTACTTTTCCTAGGGGAAGCCAAGCTCACTCCCATTTCCACTCCAGGTACTTTAGAATAATTGACTTTACCACTCAGCTTCCTCCTTTCCACAAAGTAACATGTGGATAAGGCAAATCGGGGCATTACATTCCCCTGGCCACAGTTTAGGGATGGGCATGTGACCTAGGTGGAGATGACACCAACAGGGCAAGACTTTTAATAAGACAGCTGGAAGAGATAGCATGTGCCTCTTTTCTGCTGAGGCTATAAGCAGGAAGGATAATACAAGCCTGGAATTCCTGGGAGCCAACACATGGAACATGAGAATGAAGCCAACACAGTAGGAAACAACTGAGGGATGGGGATACTCTAGATTCAGTAATGCCTGGAGCCAGAACTACTCTGGGACTTAAGAGTGAACCAAAAATTTTCATGGTTCCTTAAACCATTTCATCCATCCATCCATCCACACCCACACACCCACACGCTCCTAACTGGCACAAATAGGATTTTTAAAAATCCTTTTTACTTATGTTTTTTTTTCAAGTAATAAACTTTATTTTTTAGAGTACTTTTAAGTTCACAAACTGTGTAAAAAGTTCCCACATACCTCCAGTCCTACTCAGGCCCCTGCCCCCACATATAACCTCCCTGTCAACATCCCACACCAGAGTAGTACATTTGTTACAGTTGATGAACCTACACTGATGTGTCATTATCATCTAAGTCTATAGGTTACCTAAGTGTTCACTCCAGGTGGTATACGTTCTAAGGGTTTTGACAAATGTGTAATGACATGTATCTACCAGCAAAGATTCCCAGCAACATCAATTGGTCATATGAATGAATAAGACCTCAGTTGATTCCAGATTTTAGCCATCAAGCTGTCCTAGTGGACTCCAGAGGAGTAGAGATGAACTGTTGTCTTAAGCCCTACCAAACTGAAGATCTGTGAGCAAAACTAAATTGTTTAAGCTACAGCAACGGTTTGTTATGCAACCACAAATAACCAGAACTCGGGAATATCTGTGTGTTCCTGGGAAGAGCCTTCTCGTGATGTTTGACATGGCACAAATTATTTTTCTGTCTAGGCCCTGGTTTCCTTAGCTATGGAATGGACAACAAGTATTACGTCATGGGAATGTTGTAAAGTTTAAATGAGATAATGCACATAGGTGTGTTTTATAATGGAATTTAAATAGATGCTACTTAATGTTATTTCAACTTTCTTTCATCAAGTTGTTCTAGATTTGCTGCTTTGTATACATTCCTAAAGCCTGTTTGTACATATGTGCGCACACACACACACACACACACACACACACACACAGGTAGGTACATTGCAACTTTGCAGCTTCCATGTTGCCCTCTCCCATCGCTTGTCATGTTGTGAGGATACTCAAGCAGCCTTATAGGGAGGTCCACAGCATAAGAATCAGACCTCTTCCCTCACTAACTTGCCAACCATGTGAACAAGCTACAATAAAACTTTGGATTGTGAGTAACTTGTTCTGCAAGCATTCTGCAATATTTCTAATAACTTTTAACTTGAAAAATGAGTGATGTTTTGCAATATGAGTAGTACATGATGCCAAATGTCACACATGTCACATGATCACAACTAAGTCAATGGTTCTTCTCTCTCTCTCTCTGCAGGATTGTGGGTTATTGTCTCCCATGCTTGGATGCTCCGTCTCAGGCTGCAGAGTTTGGCAGAAATCAGTGATTTTTCAGAATGTTGGAAGATGCCCACAACTAGCACTAGTGTATTTTTTGTCACTTCAAAGTACCTAGGGATAGTCCTTTGCCTTTCCGTGCAGGAGAAGCTTAGGAATACTTTGTTTCATTCTAGGTCAGGCTGCCTGCAGATATAGGGCCTTCCCTCTGCTGCCTATTGCCAGTTACATTAAATCCAGCACATGACAAGAGTTTATTAATCTGTCCACATCCATGTGAGCATATACAATGGCCCCCATGCAGAAAGGTTCCATTGAGCCAAGAGACAGCAGTGATTCTGCTGGTGATTGTGAAAGTCATCCTACCCAATAACCCTTCTCTCTCGTCTCCCTCATACCAGCACAAAGGTTTTCAAAGGTAAATGCAGGTTAATTTTTTTCTTTATTATTTTTTATTAAGTATTTTAATCATTTTTACATGGATATTTTGGGATTGTGGAACAAATCATCTGAGTTTCCTTTATTTCTTATGGGGAAATTTGCTTATGATTTCCCTAAGTGCTTTGGATTACAAGCATGTTTCTGGGAGAAATTATGGTTGCAAACAAAGCTTACTGACCTTGGATGCTGAACCTTTAGCCCCAATCTTCAGATGATAGCTGTTTTAGCTTACATCATGACTGCAGCCTCTTAGGGATTCCAGCCAGAATCACCCAGCTAACTTGATTCCCACAGAAACTGCAAAACCTGTATGAAATTAAAACAACAACAACAACAACCAAAACCTTATTTTGTTTTAAAGTCAAGGTTTGGGATAATTTCTTATGTACCAGTAGTTAACTAATAGCTCCATCAACATGGGAAAGATTGTAGGGGAGAAACTGATCCAAGTTGAGGGTTGTTTTAGGGTCTATGTGGAAGGACAAAGAAAGCTGAATGAACCTGAAAGTGCCAATGAGACGGAGTTTGAAATAAATGATCCCAGGGCCTTGTGTAGAAGGGAAAGAAAGTAAAGCTTAGAGGAGGGGACAAACCTGGAAGTGGTAGACAGTAAACTGTAGATTTCACTGAAGTTGAAGAGCAGGTTTGGTGAGGATAAAGGAGTAAAAAAATTCTGGAATAAAAGAAGGTCTTGTTTAGAAGGCGGAATATCTTAGTTACTGATTTCAGGGGTGGAATAGTTCTGGAGAACAAAGTATAGGATCAAAGAAATGGGTAATTGAATGACAGTGCTGGGAGAAGGTTTTTTAAATCTTTCTGGTGAGGACCAGGGCAGAAGGGACAGCGGGGCAACATAAGCTGATGACAGCAGACTTAAAAAGCTTCTCCTTAAAATCCCATCATCTCTAGAGAGATGGAATGACAGTAGAATGGAGATTGCATGGTTTGAAAGCCTCACTGCAAGGGTAGCTGGTCTGGAAGTTGTCATTACAAGATGAGGAGAATGTCATCCTTTACTTCTAGGTCAAGATACTGAAGATGGGAATAGAAGGAAGAACTCCATTTGAAGGGCTTCAAGAGAAGCAGTTAACTTTAGGACATCAGATTTTAGGCAAGAGAAAGAAGCGATGGCAGTGCTCTAGGAAAATATTAGATATGCAAAGAAGTTTCTTTGCATTGGCATGGGTTTGCTTGTAAAAAAGCTGGAACTTCACTACTCTATTGACAGCTTGATCCATTGGAACGTCTTATACAGGAGACTGACGCGGTGAGCTTTGAATTTTAGAAAACTCACCCTGACAGCAGTGGCAGTATGACAGATGTACTAGGCAAGGAGTGTGGCGAGGTTATTTTGGAAGAATAGGGCTGGGAAAAAGTCCACTCCACACAGGTGATGAGGCCTCATCATCATCCCACTAAAACAATGAGGCCAGCTATTCAGGGCATAGAGATGACAGAATTCAATGGACAGTGAGGGAGAGGAGGTGAGTCCATTGACAAGGCAGTGTCCAGATCGTTCACCTTTCTGAGCTGTTCAAAGCACTTTTGATTTTCCATGAAACCCTGGTATTTATTGCCACTTACCCCCGTACTTTCCTTCTTTTCCGTTCCCCAAATCTACTTATCTTGATCTATTATTTTATATTCCACCTGTCTTACTATTTTTTGGTTTGGCTATTCTCATTTTTAGTATACATTTTGGCTATATCAATGTGGTAATAAAACTTTCTGAAGGTAAGATCTATGGGAAGTGAGGTACAGTGCAAAGGACAGCATCCCAGAAGTCAAAAGGGCTTATTGTCAGTCCCAGTTCTGTCATGAAGTTTCTGTAGGACTCTGGTTAACTCGTTTAATGTTTTTGGACCTGCTTTCTCATTTTGAAAATGAATCCCTAAGGTCTTATCCATTTTGACTTGCCTATATGTACAATATTATAGGAACTACACAGATTATTTTGATGACAATGGTGAAATCCACCTTCTCCGATATAGCACTACAAAATTAGAATGGTGGATGGTAGGGTCCTTGAGGAAGTTTGTTTCAAGAAACCTGCTTCACCTGATTGGTCAATAGAGAAATAAAATTTGAGATAGATATTGTACTCCAATACGTTTCCCCTGACTGGAGGTAGTTATGTCAAGTAGGACAAGAAGTCTTACGTTTTTTTTTTTTGTTTTTTGTTTTGTAGAGTGGAGAATGGCTCTTGTTTTATTTACCACATATTTCCCGAAGTCAAAGTGCAAAGTGCCTTAAGTTGAAATCATGGCTCTGCTACTTACTAGTGTGTTGCCTTGGGTAAACTACTTAATCTCTCTGTGCCTCAGTTTCTTCATCCAGAAGATGGGAATCATATTCTCATAAGGGTTTTGTGGAGACTGAACAAGTTAATGTATAAATCATTATCTGGAACAGATAAAGCCCTGGATAAGTAGTAGCTATTATTTTTAGGTGGTAGGTACTGGAGTGCAAAGATCTCTCCTTGAAGAGCCCATTGTCTAGTCAGGAAGATTTTCAAACAAATGACCATAAGTCAAATGTTCTGAATTTTGTAATACAATGTGTAGAAGCAGAGGCAGGAATGCTTGTCTTAACTTAGAGGGAACGTTAGTTCAGGATAAACTCGAGGGTGAAGTATGACTCTGACCCTTATGGAAGAGAATTTAATATTGCGAATATTTGGGAATATGGAGCAATCAGAGGCAGTATGGAGAAGGCAGATTCTGGCCACAAAATACAAGTATAGTTAGGAGGAAAGGGAGGATGTGTGGTAGATTGAGAGTTTGTTAGAAATAAAGAATCTTAGAACCTACTCACAAATACTCAATCAAAATTTGCATTTTAACAAGATCCTCAGGGGTTCCTGTTGAACATGAAGGTTTGAGAACCACTAGTCTAGGGCAGACACTGGAGCCATGCTGCTCATGTTTAAGTCCCAGCTTTACCACGTATTTATAACATGTGACTCTAGGCAAGCTTTTTAACCTCCTTCCTCTGCCTCAGTTTTCTCATTTATAATTAGACATAACAGTTTCTACCTCATAAAATTTTAAGGACTAAGTGAATTAGTATGTGAGATGCTTACAGCAATGCTTGGCACCAAGTAAGCTTACGAGTAAGCTATAATTCTGACTCATAGGCTACTTATTGTGGTGTCAGTTTTATAAGCAGCTGTCTTTCCGTTTCTACTCCATTACCTGTCACCTTGACATTTGTTGTATAGAAGACACTTGGAAGGCAGAAGACCTGGGGTTATAAATCCCAGCTTCCTTCAATTCCCAGCTTTGTGAAATTGTGTGAGTTCTTCAATTTGTGTTTTCCTCATTCATAGTGTGTGGGGGGCAGATGGGGGAGGATCTAAATTATATCTACCTCACTTAACTACTGTGAGGCACAAATCAAAGAGAGTTCGTTAAACAACAAAATCTTTTTTTAAAGTTTCTTTTACCATCTTTCCAAAAGTTAAGTCATTGACCTGAAAACAGGTGGTGCCTAAATTTGCTGGGAAATAGATGGACGAGGATGTGTTATAAGGGAGGGGAAGGAGGGTCCGCAGATGATCTGTCCCACTTCATGGCTTTGTGAAGTGGCAGGCTTGGGCTTCAAAACTAACAATTTTCTGGGATCTTACAGAGTATTTTCAGTTGATGAGTAAACAGCAAAAAGAAACTCAAATGCTCTTATTTATTTTGTCTTCCTAATGTACAGCTCCATTCAAGAATACGACCCGTCTGACACGTTTGCACAGTGGTTCACAATCCACAAATGAATTTTCTACGTTGTGTATCACAACATCCAAATAGGGTGGTATGAATCCCAATTTACAAAAAAATTGTTAATTCCAGAGCATATTAAAACCCCCCATTTTTACCAGAATTGATGTTTCCAAAAGTACAATTTATGTGGAAAGGCAATCACAAAACTTGGCTGAATCTTAAACTGGCTTCGGTTTTATGGCCGCGGGTAACTACACACTGGTCCCCATTCTCATGTGTGTAACAGGGGCAACAATACCTTCTTCACACAATTGTTCTGTGATTAAATAAGAACAAAGGCTGAAGGATGAACCTACCACGTCGTAGGACCTCTAATACCTTCTTCTTGCCTTTGACCGCTAAAGCACGAGATCACCCTATCACTCCCACTTCACACGTGGAAAGAAACCCGAAGTGGAGAACGCTCGGGTTCCACTTCTCCACTGGCAATTCGGCAACCCACAGACTGGGTTCTGGCAACTGCAATGTCTGCTAGATCGATTTCTGTAGCATGGATTCTCTCTCCTTGAATTGCGTCTGGTGGCGGCTGCAGGCCTCTGACAATTGCTCCCGTGACACTGGGGAATCCGATCCTAATCCTCAACAGCGCTTCAGGGACAAAGCTGCTTTCCCACCGTTCCTAACCTCGCCTAGAGTAAAGGTCGCAGCTAAACCTCAGCTCTAGCTACCAGCGCCATCTTGGCCTCTACGTGTGACGCCACACGTAGCAGAGAGCGCAGCCGATTGGTTGGGAGACCGCAGGCGGAGGACAGGCGCGCGAAGCCAGAGAAGGAGGGTATGAAGGAGAAGGAAAGGAAACTACAATCCCGGCCCTCCTTGCGCCTGCAACAGCATACCGAGAGCAAAAGAGGAGGTAGCTTGGGGTCGGACCACAACTCCCAGCACCTCCCGCGATGTCTCTTCTTTCCTTTCAGAACGAGGAGGAAAAGAGGGACTGGGAGAATGGAACCCTTCTGGAGTCTGTTCGCCGAAAGGCGGGAAAGGCGAACTACACCTCCCGAGTGGCAGCGCGCGGCTGCGCCTGCGCCCTGACGCCTGTCGCCATCTTGCCCCTTCTGAGGCACCGCAAACAAACCCAATTCCTGGTGTTTCCTAGTCTTGGCGGAGGAGCCTTTTAGATGAGCCCCGAAAGGCCGGGCAGGTGGGTGACTCTCAGACAGGGTGCTGGGAAGAGCTGGCAGGTGAGCCGGGATGCAGGAGCGCCGGGCCAAGCATTTGGCCCCTGGCTTGGGGCGCCTAGCCTCATCCTCCGTTGTCTCCTAACGGGATCGTGGGGCTCCCTGAGGTGGGTTGAGGGGGACTCTGGCAGGTCTGCTGCTGGGATCCTGGGGGTCCACTCTGGGAGCCTCCCGTTGAGTCTCGGTCTTCTGCCTGACTGTCCGCGCGCCTACTCGTTCTCCGTTGTCCTTTCCGCTGAGGAGGGAGCGAGGCACTGATGCCGACCGTGGCCCCTGACACCGTCTACTGGTCCTGCAGGGCTTGCGTCGTGGGCTTGACATTGGGGTTGGCACTGAGCGGCACCAGGGAGGAGGGTGGGCGGGCTGCTCTTGTTGTGGTGCTGTGAGAGAGTGCGTGTTTGGGGAGGGGGCGGGGCGGGCTTGCCTTCTTGACACTTGAGTGGGGGAAGGATTACACGAGATCCCAGCTCCCGGAGCGGGCTCCCGCTGCTGCTGCCTAGATTTCCAGTGCGTTGCGTCCCCGCGGTGGGGTGCGCTGGCGGGGACGCGTCGGGATGCCGTGACGTGGTGCCTGTTCGGGCGGTCGCCGGCCGCCTCCGAGATCCTGTCGGGGGGCGGGGACTGGTTTGTGGAGGGAGCGGATTCCTTTGGCTCTGCCCCCTCTTCCTCCTCCCCACCCCTTTTCTTTAGTCATCCTGCCGGCTGGGGCGCGCAGTCCAGTTCTCCGGGCTCTGGGTTGGTTCGAAGCTGAGAGGACTATGGGAAGTCGGGAGGAGCGGGGGGGCGGCGGTCAACTCCGGGCGCAGGGTTGGAGTTAGCAGCCCCAGTTCCTGGAACGGGGTATAGCAGTTATTACGGTTCGGTGCCTGCCCGCTCAACTCGACAGTGAGCTCGCTCATTCATTCATTCATTCCCTCACTCCTTCATTCCGTTTACTCTCCCCTATCTTCATTCATCTACTGAACAAATATTTACAGTGGATCGACTGTGCGCTAAACAGGTATTGTTCAAGCTCTCAGCGCCAGGTTGTCTGTTTATCTTCTGGACCAGGCAGTTCCCAGTTCAAAGTAAATTCCTGACGTCTAAAATTGTTGGTAAATGATTGTTTAATGACCGAAGGGTGTAAATTCATCGTTCACTGTTAAGACTTGAGAAGAAAGTTTTTTAAGTCCCATTAGCCCTTGTAACGAATTCGCAGCTTTTTGTATTTTATCTCTTGTAACTTGTGAGAAAGCCAACGCAAATCAAGTAACTTGCCCAAGGTTACCCAGGTAGTGGCACCTATTTATTAAACAACATGCCAGCCACTAGGATAAGAACTTCACAGGCTGTTCTTTAATCCTCATGAGGAATTGGACGATAACACCTTTGTTTTCCAGATGTGGAAAACTTGCTCAGATAGGCCCCTTCACCCAGGATCGAACAGCCAGTGAGTTGAAAGCTAGAACTAGAATCTGGAGGTGTCTGACTCTGAAGCCTGTACTCTTTCTGCTGTCTTTTGCTGGAATAATAAGCTCTGGAATGGCTCTTTAGTTCTTCTTTTGTCAGAAATTGAAAACTATGGTGGTGAATTAGGATTGTTCTTACTAGTTTTACTTAGTACTGCATGGATCTCCAGGTAAGTGGCCTTTTCGAATGTACTTTGTTAATTTCATTTTTGTTTTGTTTTGCCTTGGTAGGGAAGACAAGCTCTTTGGGGCTACCAAAAAGAAGCAGCAATGCCTGTTGTGTGGCCAACCCTTTTGGATCTCAGCAGGGATGAATGCAAAAGAATTCTTCGAAAATTGGGTATGTTTTCATTTTTGATGTTTTATGCCTTTCTGTGATACTTTTCTCTTTCTCTTTCCGTCATGGCTGTTTGCCTTGATGTCATATCTCATACTGCATTAGAAATTCTTTGGAGGTGTATTTCTCATCTTACTCGTTATTTCCCCAGTGCCTAGTATAGTGCTCTGTACTTAGTAGGTGCATGAACCTTAATAATAAAAATAGTAGCTCAGGGATTTTGGGCCATTCTGAGTTTTTTACTCTTTCAACATCTTGTTTAATGCTCACTCAAATGGAAAAGGTAGGTATTTTTTTTGTTTGTTTTCATTTTACAGATGACAGAACTGAAGCTTAGAGCCTAAGGTAGTGCTGGAGTCAGGATTGTATCCCAGGGAATATGATTCCAGTCTCACTTTAGCATACTTTTAACCTTTGTGAATGTATGTGTGAATTACATATGGTTTCTAAATTCTAAGTAAATGTTAGCTATGCTGACTTTCTTAAATTATATTTTACTATCAGTAATAAAACATTCATTATATTTATAATTAATTATTTTGAGCTTTTTTTCCTTTAGAGCAGCCTTTCTCAACTAGAGTTTTAGGGACAGAATTAAGTACTAATGCTGAACCTAATCCATTATGTATAATGAACTAACTTATGCATTTAGAATTGTAATAGTTATGTACTGTTCTTGGGAAAATTGAGAAAAAAGAGTTACTCAAATTATTTGCTGTATTCTGTTCAGATGAGGATCCTTGGCTGAAAACTGATGCCTTAGACTGTTAGGTCCAAGAGGGACCTTGTCGTCTTCTTTACCACTATAGTTGCAGGTTAGCACATAGTAGATGTTCAGTAAATGAAAACATTATTTGAGAAAGAACATTAAATTTTTTGGAAGTGGATATGAGTTATTTGGATGCCTATGATTTTGAAGGGTAAAATGTAGGCTTTGATTTCAGAGAGACCTGTGGTCTTTGTCTTGTTGCTAATGATCCACAAAATCAATTTATTTAATCTCTATAAATCTGTTGACATTTTTGTAAAAGAACCATAATATCTGCCTCATAAATTTGTTATGTGGATTAATTGTATATAAAATGGGCCAACCACAGTGCTTGACATCTGATGGTGTGTGCCGTTTTAGAGCATTTGCTTTCAGACATTGATTTATTTGCAGGTGAATCTTCAAAGGAAATCTTGGTTGGGAATTCCTATGTGTAAATCTGAATCATAGCTGCCCTGGCCCTGCCTCCTAGTAACATGTACCCTTTTTTTCCCCCTCAGACCACTAGGAGGATTTCTCTTATCTTAAACTACCTTTTAGCATTGTATTTTAGCCTTTTCAGAGAGCTTGTGGGGCAATCATTCTTTTATCATTTTTTCCCTTTAACTTTGTGTCCAACTTTTAGTACTAATTTGAGAATGATTTTCTACACACTTACATGCCATGGCTATAATTTGCTAGCTACCATTTATAAAGTCGGACTTGTATTTATTTCACAGCTAAAATAATTGCAGAAGAACAGATCCCAACTATAGTAGATTGGGTTAGAGATTTTGGACTTTGGGAGCCTTGAGTCAAGAGATTATGTTTAAATATAAAAATGGTAACCTTTAAGTCTAAATTTATCCTTCAGTTTAGCCAGAGCTATGTGGGTAAAGTTGCTAGAGAGCTGTTTCTGTACAAAAGAAACCAGCCTTCCTGCAGGGTAACGGCATCTTCAGTGGCCCTTCACTTTGGGGGGCGAGCCTTGGTGGTGATTTGCAGAAAGACTTCCTTCCCACCCGTTGGCTTGTTATCATAACAATGAAACTTTTGAATTGCCTTCAAATACAGGCTCTAGGTTCAAAGTTTAGAGAAAATACTGTATTTGAGAATCAACTTAAAATATTTTAGTGACTAGATTTGTCCTTTAAAAAAGTTCTAAATCATTTAACATGAAATGCTAAACATTGAGATTTTACTTAAATGTAAAGAAACTGGGATAGAGAACTTTTTTTTATGATGCACTGAACAGACCAGTAATAGAGAAACACTTCCTTCCCTCTCTCCTTCTAACCTGCTTTTCTCCTGCCTTACTATTTTAAAACCGTGCCTGAACTCCATCTCCACTGTAGGGCTTTATGGACTGTGTTGTTGATTGCTGATTTTTTAAGTGGAATGGGTTGAAGACTTTATAAAAGTGGTTTGGCAAATCTTTTTGTTTTCTGTGGTGTTTGCGTATATTTATGTATCATTAGAGTTCGTACTACAATAGAATGGCACCAAAAATAATGCCAGAAATTCAACTAAGTTGGATATTTGTCAGGATCTGAAGATACCCATCAAAATGGAAATCAAATGTGAAGCAGATTGGGAAGCCAGTAAAGGTTCTTTACAATGAGAGAATTTCTGTAGGATGGGGGAAGTGCCTCGAATTGTGCACCCATGATAACTGTTGTCTGAGTCTCAGTTTGTGTGAGGTTGCCACCTCTTAGTTTAGTCCATGATTTGAAATGAAATCCAGATATCAAAAATTTTGCCACATTTCTTTAGTTAATTTCACTCCTTTTGAAGTAGTAACTTGATCACCATAAACTGCATAGGCCAAAAGTGAACTTCTTTTACCTTTTTCCTCATGCCACTTCCTCTCTCTGACCTCTCCATTTCTTTTTAGGGTATTAACCTTCTCTTAAGTATATTGCAAACTATAAAACTTGGTTCCTTTCCTTCTGCTGTTATTTCCACATTCAATCAATTACAGAGTCCCATCAAATAAAAGCTTTTTAGCCAGGAATTAGAGGCCCCAAACTACTTTTCCATTTTTATCCTTCTTTATTTCTGTATATGCATCTCTTGTTGGATTTTAATTATCTTGAAGATAGAGAACTGTTTTATTTACGTAATCATTCTCCATGGTACCTTGTAGTAGTAGTCACATACAATCAGTAGTTGGGTTTGAATTAATGACTGTCTGAGTACAGACATAGTTTTACTTTCCCTAGAGTAAAATTCTGAAAATGGTCACTGACTGTTATTGGAAATTTGAGGTCTGTATGAAATTATTATTTGCTTTTACTCTTCCTGTTCCTTTTGCACGTTTGCATTTTTTTCTTTTACGTGCTTAGAGCACACTTCTTTCTGATTAAAGTTTATGTTTCTAGATCAGATGATGTGTTTCTCCTCTATGCTTTTAAAACTGTATTATAAACTGTATCATAATTGTCTGATGTCTTGTTTCACTGTAGCTTTATTCTAAGGTTAACTCCTTGAAAGTAGAATTTAGCATATGATCTGGTATATAAAATAGGACTCAGTACTGAATTGTTGAATAAAATATTCTGTAAAAGACACATAAGTTTTTAGTATAGTGATTTCTTAGTTGGTTATCCCCACTGCCTTTCTGAATTCTACTTTGGGTCATGGTAAAAGCTGAAATATATGTTTCCTGTGACTATTTCCTTCACTTATCCAGAGTGGGAAAGTTTTTTTCTTCCAGAGAGACCCCATGAAACAACTACGTAGTATTCAGCATAGATTGAATATATAGGATGTTTACACATGGGATAATTCAGTTGGACCAGACATTTCTGTTTAATGTAGTCAACTCACTCTACTATATAAAGCTCTTTTTTTGACTGCCAGAACTATGAATAACATGAACTGAATGAAGCTACTAGTTTATTATTGGTGTAGTGTTTAGGATACAGATATGCATGGCTTTATTATTTGGGTGTCAGGCATTAGGAAGAAGCAAATACTAGTAACAACTTGAATTGAGTAAGAAGGTAACTGTAGTTTGGACACTTATTTCCCATCATTCAGTTTTGCTCAGGTATCTTTGTCTCATAGTGCTAATGGTTTAAGACAACTATTTTATTATTTCTTTTGACGCTATGGTTGCTGGGTTTTTTTTTTTTTTAATGTTTGTTTATTTTTGAGAGAGACAGCAGTGTAGCAGGGGAGGGTTGGGGAGGCAGGGGGACAAAGGATCTGAAGCAGGCTCTGCATAGACAGTAGAGAGTTCAATGCAGGGCTCGATTTCACATTATGACCTGAGCCAAAGTCGACACAACCAGCTGAGCTACTCAGGCGCCCCTATTCCTGGTTTTGCCTGAGTTCTGTCATGTCGTATTCAGCTGGTAGGTAGCTTTAGATGGTTGACTGGGCTCAGCTGAGATGGCTGGGCCTGTCTCTCCATGTGGCTTTTCATCCTGGGCTTCTTTGCAGCATGATTATATCAAGGTTCTAAGAGAGCAAAGCTCTGTGGCCAGATGTTTAATAAGCTTCTCTTTGCATCAGGTATGCTGATGTTCCACTGGCCAAGGCAAGTCACATGCCAAGCCCAGAGTCCATGTGGGAGGGGACTATACAAAGTAGTATAACTTAATGGAGTGTGCTGGGAGGCAGGCATGGCTTATTTGGAGCCAATGAGGACTTTTTGGTTGTATATTTTATTTTATTTATCTTTTTTTTAATGTTTATTTATTTTTGAGAGAGAGGAAGCAGGGGAGGGGCAGAAAGAGAGACATATGGATTCCGAAGCATCTTCCAGGCTCTGACCTGTCAGCACAGAGCCCGTCTCTGGGCTCATACCCACGAATTGTAAGGTCATGACCTGAGCTTGAGTTGGATGTGTAACCGACTAAGTCACCCAGGTGCCCCTGTCTTTTTTTTTTTTTTTTTAATTTATATATTTTGAGAGAGACAGAGACAGAGATGGCGAAGGGGAAGGGGCAGAGAGAGAAAATCCCAAGCAGGCATCATGCTCAGCATAAGTCTTGATCTCAGGACCATGAGGACCATGAGATCACAACCTGAGCCAATATTAAGAGTGGACACTTAAGCTTAGCTAACTGAACCACCCAGGGGCTCCTGGTTTTATATCTTAACCAGTATTAGAGATTGGCAGTTTCATTTCATAATGTTGCTGTGGAAAGATAGTGAAATGAAACTCTCTGGCATTAGAGTTCAATGTATTATATCCTGGTTGCTATAAGAACAATTCATGCTTCTTAACTTTTCTTAGTCATTTTGATGGTAGATGCAGAGGATCTTAGATCTGGAAGATACCTTCAGAGTCTCTTCTAAATAAAGAAATTGAGGTTCAGAGATGAGAAGGTCCACTAGTTGTCCAAGGTCACACAACTAGTGAGTGGTAGTGCTGGAGCCAGAATCTGATCATTTGAATCCTGTTCTAGGAGTTTTTCTGTTGGCCAGTACTCATGGTATTCTCAACCCCAGGAGGGAGGCAGAATGTAGTTTGAATTCCAGGTTGGCCTAAGGAATTATTTCAAGGATTAGTCAGTGTAGGTACCTGTCAGTAAAGCTAAAAACTTATCTTATCAGCCTTACATCACTTGGAGCCTGTTCCTAATTTTTGGTAGCATCTGAGTTAAGTGTTCTTTAGTGATCATGTGTGAGACAATATATACCATTGGAATTTCTGCCTAAGCATTTTATATATGTGACTTCTGTGAGACAATAACAATACCAAAAAAGATATACTAACATTACAAAAGCCACATTTTAATCTATGTTCTTAGATAGGATTTTTGAGAGAAAGTTTAAAAATTTTGCATATTGATTTTTTTATCGATTTCTAGGTTTTTTGCCCTGAAGTTTCACTATATGTAGCCACAGTTTTAAAATATTGAAGGCTTATCTTGATAAAATAATTTTCTTCTTCTAGAATTGGAGGCATATGCTGGAGTTATCAGTGCACTTCGGGCACAGGGGGATCTCACCAAGGAAAAGAAAGATCTTCTTGGAGAACTCTCAAAAGTTCTTAGGTAAATTATCATAAAAGTTTGTGAGACATGGCTTTAGAAATTTCATTCTGAGGGGTTTTAGTACTTTTCACTCTCAAGTAGAAGACGGAGGTCTTCAAGTTGTTCGTGCTTAGATATCGCATCCCAGTTGCGGAGACTTTGTTACAGAGAGTTATGTAATTTATCATTTATTCTGTAATCAGAAAAGGTTTAAGGCAGACTGTTTTAGGTTTGGGTCACCTGAAAAGGGGAAGTAGTTTTGACACGGGTGAAGGAAAGGAGAGCGGGCAGCAACAAGATCTGAAGACCTAGAGATACTTCTTAGTTGTTGTCTTAACTTATAGAAATGGGTGGTTTTATATAGTCATAGCCCTAAGGATAGTTTATCCCTTCAGCTTTCTTCTAGAGTGGCAGTCAAATTTGTTAAAAAATTCTAGGAAATGGAATTCTTGGATACTTTGTCTTGATCCATTCTGACATCTTGAGCTTTTTCAGAAAATATTCTGTTTTAACAGAAGTTACCTTTCTACATGTAAAACCATTTTGTCCTGTTCTTTTTTAAAATGAAAATAGGGAAGAGGCTTTTCCTATATTAGTTGACATTAATTTGGGGATTTAAATTTAATTTAAGTGAAATCCTTAATCTTAGTGTCTTCATGTTGAACAGTTTATATATTTTCTGTTTGTTGTTTATATTTCTTCATAAATCTGTCTAATAGCCGTTTAAGTATTTTAGTCCATGTTATAGACTTAGCTTAAGCAGTTAAGATTACAATTGAAGAGTGATATTCATTTTATTGAATATTTATGAATAGAATGGGGATAACCTTTTTTTCACTTGTTTTGTATTAACCTTACATATATTTAATCAGGGTCAGTTTAAACACATTTTTACCGTAATGGTAACGTAATCTAGAAGACATACAGCTGAAGTGTTGAGTAATAAGGGAGTAATGTCCTGGTGTCAAATTTCGTAGCATATAGCCACCGGAAACAGATAGCTTATCTTGCCACTTTGCTTTTTTTATTGTATTCACTGAACATAAAATTATAGACTCTTAAGCTTTAGAAAGGACTTTAGAAGACTTTTTTCCAAGTGCCAAAATCCTCTTAGTAACTGGGATTAGGGGTCATTCAGTGGCTGTTTGCATGTTTAGATAACAGGAACCTCTGTTAATCTTGAACATGGTCTGACATTTCTGAGTTTTGGAAGTAACTTGATATCAAGCTGATTTGTCTTCCTACGATTTCTGATTTGCAACCAATCCTGCAGTTACACAGAATCAGTATGAACCCTTTTCTAAGATTTTAATTAAAGCATCTGAAGATCTGTATTAGGCCCCTGTCTATATATATCTTTTCACAAATCAATCTTGTCCCCTCTCTTTTCCGAAGCAGAATGTTGACTTAAAACATTAATAAAAGTATAGAAAAGAGCTGCCTGCTTGGCAGAGTTCTATAATGGCTATTTTTTTTCATAGCATCTCAACAGAGCGCCACCGTGCTGAAGTTCGGAGAGCAGTAAACGATGAACGGTTAACAACAGTTGCACATAAGTAAGCCATTAGTCATACAACCCCTGACTTTTTATTACATAGTGTGACATAGTTTTGAAACAGTCTTCCTATTGTATAGTGGATTCCTGAGTCTTTTATCGTAATAGTAATTATTTCTGTACTCAGGGATCCTGACCATAGAGGTGTTAACTGTTTATTCAGTTGGTTATGTTTTTGCATTTGGTCAGGCAGGCTTTAAGTGCTCAGATCAAATCCTGTCACAGTGTAATCTCTGCATAACTAAAGGCCACCACAGTTTGGCAGATGATTCACTTAACTTGAAGCAAAGTTCAAGAATAAAGTAGTATGCTCCCCTAATTCAACAGCCCCTTAGAAGTTCTTTGTAATGGTATTTGGTATATATATTGCTTTATAAATAGGCATTATAAATTTTTAATAACTAATATTTCATATATTTTGAGATTCAGAAAAAACATTGTGCAAATGTATGTTCTGCTTTTTAAGAATTATGGATGTATCTTACTTAGTTTACTTTAAAAAGCCAACCAAATAAAGTTATAAAGGATTCTTATCAAAATTGTTTGCAGATCATTATAACTATTTGGTAGGTTGGGGTGGAGGGTGGTAGAAGACTAAGGGCAGGGATCAAACATTAGGAGAGTGCCTATGGAGACAGTGCCTCCTACAGAATAGAGAGGGACAGAAATTATCCTTTAAATGTTAATGCAGGATGACAGGAACATTTCATAAAATAAGATACATTACAGTATAACTCATTTGTTTTTTTATTTTTATGTTTTAACATGAAATTAAATGAAAAGGAAAAAATTTAGTGCATTTCCACAATGTGATAAATGGTGTATTTAAACCAATTGGCAGTGTTTGAATTGGCCCTGTAGATCCATTAGCTTCTTGTGCTTTGCTGTTCCTCATTTTATTTAACTTATAAAATGGGGTGCTACGTTTTTAACTGTGTAGTTTGCAAGTTTAGGTATTTGAATTTTGAGATTTTTAAGTGGTAGGTATTTATGCACTGTAGAAGTTTGGAATTTTTCCACTACAGACATTAAGTATTTAGTTGTCAGGCCAACATGGTTGAAACATTCAAATATTAATGTGTTCCTTCTTTAATTTGCTCTAATCGTTTGAATTGGGATGCTCTAAAAATCATAACTGAGCGTAGATTCTAATTTGAGGAGGTAATAGGATGCTTATGTGCTAAATAATAAAGTATAAACAGTAGCTTACATTCAGAGGCACTTAGAGGCAAAGCCAGTACTTTAAAAGCATTGGAACAGTATTGTGGGCAATTAGTTGTAAGTTGATGCATCAGTTTCATACTTAAAGGATAACATTTATTTAGTCTCCTTTTCCTTTTTTCCCCTTTAAAGAATGAATTTATCCTTATATTTGGGTGAAAGACCAAGTTACAGGTATGCAAATAGGTTATTATTATTTCAGGCTTTTCTTGTATTTATTTCAAAATTGAAGCTCTCAATTATTCAGGGGCACATATTCCCATTTACGAATTAACCGTGCCCTCTGCTTTTCCCTTCTCTTCCCTTCCTCCCCCTCCTAATACTGCCCACCCTTTAGCCATTTTGCTGCTTGGGAGTACCTCTAGCCAGAGGGTGGGAAGGGAGAGGAGGTGAAAATTGTAATTAGTTATTTTACTGCTTGTTAGTTATTCTGAAAATGGTTTGGTGGAAGAATTTACAAGTATTTGCCAAAGTATTTTTGGATAATATGTGGATTTCTTGAATCTGTTTGACCTCTCCCTTTCCCTCCTCTCTTCTTAGCATGGATAATTGAGAGTTGGCTTTTATCTGCCTGTTTCCTTTTTTTCTCTCCTTTCTGATTTCTTTAATACATGAATTTAATTTTCTGAAGAGTTTATTTTAGCATATATTTTTAAGCTCTTAGGTCTTTCCATACTCCTGTTTTAATGTTTTATGCCATGGTTTTAGTTTGACTAGGTGTCAGATTTTAATTGTTAAGCCTAAGGGTTGGTGAACGTAAAATGGTGAGGAAGGCATAGATCCTGTTTCTTGACATCTCCTCTGCCCTTTTTCCCTCAGAAGTAGTACCAGAACCTAAATCCAAAGAGTATTTATAGGAGGGTTTCATACTCTGAGCAACTGGAGCCCAGGAGGGATGCATCTGAACTGACTGCATTCCCTTTCTCCTCTCCATCTCTCCCCCACTCCAAACAGCAGCTTAGGCCAGAAGGAATGTGATTGAAAGGTGAAGAGAAAGCCCAAAGATTGAGCACAAAGGAGGTGGAAACAAAAGGAGCAGGGTGTCTGATATCAAAGAAAAGCCTTGCTTATGGCTCAGAAGCGTAACACGTGTTTGTGATTTAGCACCATATCATTTATTAAGTTTGATACTATAATTCAGTTTTGAAACATGTCAGAATATTATAATATTAAAGCCTGTAATGTCAAGGGGCTTCAAAGTTTTTAATTGTGCCATTCTTGCCAGCATTGTTTCTAGCATTGGAAGAAAGTGGCTGTCGGGAATTACCGTTCTCTTAAATTCCTTCCCCATAAGCCAAACATTCACATGATAACTGTGCGAATTTCTATATGAGAGTAAGGATTTTTTGCTGGTGCTCTATACACCAAAGGATGTGAAGGCCAAAGTAGTTTCATTGGTATCATGTTAGATTTCTTGGGAAAGGGGCTAGAGCAAGGTTTCTGTCCTTCCTTGCCATACTTAATATAAATAGAGAAGTGATCCTTATATTGAAACAGGGGAAACCCTGGAGTGACAGGTTTACAAAAATGCGTAAAATTCAGTTTAGATGATTTGTGCAACTAATGCATATTCACACCCTCATTACTAAGCAAATAGGGATTTTTTAAATTGAATTCTAACATGATAATCTTTCACTCACTTAAAAAATGTTTGAGCATGTTTGCATGAGTAGAAATTTGGAAGATTTCTAGATTTTTAAAGAAAAATCGCAGTTTTATCTTTTGCACTGCAAACTCTTGTCTTTTCAATAGCAAATATTCATGTGTTTCAAATTATTAATCTTCCATAATTTCTGCCCCCATTTAAACAATGCACCAGGTAAGTGTAGACATTACTTTGTGTGTAAACTCACCAAACCAATTTTCTGGTGATATTCTAATAAAATGATACCAAAAGAGGAGTAAGCTAAGAAAATGCTAAATAGTTTTTAGAATTGTTCCTTTAACAATCAGCTGTAGTCCATTTTTGTTTCTCTTCTTATTTATCATTCTCTGTTTCAGAACTAGTGTCAAATTGGAGATTATGCAACAATAATTTGCATTATAAAAAATTTGTGGAGTTAATTGGGGTTTTAGGAACTCCTCTTTCCCCTGTTTTAGGTAGGATTATGTTAAACAACTTACAGAGTTCTTCTAGTAACCCAACTAAATTCATCAATTCCTAGAGATTCCTTTTTGAACTGAATGTAAATCCTTCTCAAGTTGTAAAGTAATTTATTTGTTCCATTCAGTGGAGGTTGGTAGTAATTAGACAACATTGCCCGATTAGTATAAATCAAAAGCAAACGTTAGACATAAAACACTTTTGAAAAATTGTATACCTTCTACTTGTCCTGTGGCAAGTTAACGTCAGTAATATGATGTATGCTTGTTGAAGGAAACGCTTAGTGGCTGTGTGACCTGAGGGAAGTTATTTAACCTCTCAGTGACTCAATTTCCCCATCCAAAAAATGGAGATAATGATATTACCAATTTATTGAGAGAATTATATAAGTTAATATGTAGAAAATATTTAAACCAACGCCTGACGTAGAGTAAGTGCTTAGCTGATACTAACCACCACCACCACCACCATCGTCACCACCATCATCACAAGCATCCCCTTTTCCACTAACAAGGCCTTGGTGTATGCCATGTAAATAGGAAGAATCACTGGACATTCAGAATCTTAAGCCCTAGATTAGGTTGTAGACTCTTTGGTTTGGAAAAGGTACAGAAATATTTCTGATTTAGACAAGAGATTGATTAATTGATTCTGGGTGAATTTTAAACCTTGACATTAATCACTAGGAGAAGTGACACAATTACTTTTTGTGGAATCAAATCAAAAGAAGTGACAGAACTGTCCTTTCATAGTTCAGCCATATTTCAGTTGGATTCCTGGGATAAAATTTGCTCAAGAAGTTTAGAGTAGAGAAACAATAGTGTCTGCTTAGGGGTATAGTTCAGTGGCCTCAAATACTTCTTAGAGTGAAGAGTAGTATAAGTAAAAATTAAAATAGTGACAAATTTCTTCCAGTAACCTCAGATCTAGTCTATTTTTAACAGGGAGCATACTAATATAACAAACTGTCAGTGTTACATGCAGTGATATATATATAGCCCTTTTCTACCCCTCCATACTTGGTCTCCCTCGTTTACTGCCTCAGTTTCCCTTGTTTGAAAGCCTTAGAACCTCTGGCCATGCAGGCAGTTAGATAATTTTGTAAAGGTTCAGTGAATTCTATCCATAATTGTTAAGGAAAATCTAATTTTAAAAATTAATGAGTACATTTTACCTTTTTAGTTGAATTACAAAACTGAGTTCTAAAATTTAGTAAATACTAGTTTTCATAAGCAATACCAGATTTAAACTAATGAAAATGACATCAATATTTAGAAGGCATAGGGAAATTTTTCATAGTTTTATTTGTATTAATTCTAAGATTCAGATAATAGAATAAAATATGTAAGAACTTAAATGTGTGTGAAATCCCTTGAATTCTGATAGTTATTCATAATTTTGATTTTGTTTGCTTAAGGTAAAGCCTCTCCTATTCACTCAGGATACTTTTGATAATTTCAGAAGTTATATTTGAGAAAATAGTTGATTCATTTTTAGTGATTGAGAACCCTTGTAGCAGCGTTTTCTTTTTTGTTTAGTATGTCTGGACCTAATAGCTCTTCAGAATGGTCCATTGAAGGTCGTCGATTGGTCCCACTGATGCCCCGGTTGGTTCCCCAAACCGCCTTCACTGTAACAGCTAATGCTGTTGCCAATGCAGCTATCCAGCACAATGCATCTCTCCCAGTGCCTGCAGAAACAGGAAGCAAGGAAGGTAAGTATAAAACCATTTCTGTGTGTAGAGAAGACTTTTCTCAGATTCCTCAAGAAAAGTTGTCTTGATTTTCATCTGTTTTTAATCCCACTGTATGAAGGTTGCAAAACATAGTGAGCAACTCTTATCCTGAAACTAGAGACTGCCAGGTGTTTAGTCTCAGCTAAAACGAAATCTCCTTTATTCAAATCGTGAATTGTATTAATAACAAAATTGTAAAAAGCCTTCTTGGAATGAATTTTTGATATCAATGTGTCTTGTTAGAAGTGGATAAAAGAGCTTAATGGGTGACATGGAAAATAAATGATAGAAGTCATTTACCTGCTGGAGAAAGATGCCTAACTGATTACTTAGAAAAATAAAGCTCTGTTTTTATCTTCTGAAATCAATGGTATATGGTTCTTCTTTGTTTTGGCCGAGTGTTGTGAATTCTTTAGGGATTACCTGACAGATGGGGAAGGCTTTCTTCTTGTTACTTAGTGATTGACACATACTTTAAAAATTCTAGAATTCTCTTGAAGTCACCAAAAGTAATATTAAATATTTGGATTGATTCTGGTAGCTTGAAAATAACCCTGAAAATGCAGTTGTCAGATTACTGTGGGAAGTTGTCTTTTCTTGACTGGCAATGGGTTGTGGAGCGGAATAAGACACTTCATGCATGCCAGACTCTGTTTTAGGCTGAAGGAAGCTATATTTAGAGAGAGATAGGTATTAATATGTAAGCTTGACCTCTGTTGAGTTTGTTTCCTTTGATGTAGGAGAGGTGTCTTTCTTCTCTTCCCACTTTTACCTTTTCTATCCACCAACTTTGTGGTAGACTGAAAAGAATATTGGATTTCCGGTAGTCAAATCTGTTTTGGAGTCCTAGTTGTTAGCCATTTCCTAGTTGTGTGACGTCCAGCAACTCTGTGAACCTTAAGATTCCTTGTCTTTAAAATGAGCATGTGGTGTTGTGAGATTAGTGATAACATATGGAAAGGATTTAGCACAGTGCATGGAACTCAGTAAATGGTGCCTCTGAACTATTCTTGCTTGTTATTCAAGAAATTGACAGATGATGTTGTCATTACTTGAGTTGAGTTAGTGTAGCACTGCTTTGATGGCAAGGGACTAGTAAGTTGTTTCACAGTAAAGTAGTCTTGCCATGGTCTCTGCCCCTCCCCACCCCAGTAGCCAAATTGGAAATTGCTATGGTTAGGGAAAAATTATCCAACACTCCATCTTTGGTGCTGCTATCACTATTAGAAGGGAATACAAGTATTTATTTGCCTTTTGTCTGTCTTCTTCCATGAATGAAAATTTGTTTTTATTTTTCTCAGTATAGTTTTAAATTTTATTTCTTTGTAACTGTGCTTTTCTCCATTGGCAGTGTCACCTGTAGACAGCTATTAAATATTTGAGGAAAACCCAGTGAAATGATGATTTTCAGGAAAGGTTATTATGCCTTTTAATTTAATGGACCTAATGGCCTCTAACTTCTGATCACATGAAAATGTTAAAATTGGCCTGCAGTAAAAAAATAATTTTTCTGTATATGCGTGGACAGTTTTGGTGAAAGTTAACAGCAAACTTTTTTATTGTTCTTTAGTAGTGGTTTGCTATTCCTACACAA
The DNA here is from genome assembly GCF_006229205.1 of Suricata suricatta. Taxonomy (NCBI): domain Eukaryota; kingdom Metazoa; phylum Chordata; class Mammalia; order Carnivora; family Herpestidae; genus Suricata; species Suricata suricatta. The sequence continues at coordinate 57,587,776 of NC_043710.1, forward strand.
GTACCACGTCAACCCCAACCTCTACCCCTGTTCCAAGTGGCAGCATAGCAACGGTTAAGTCTCCAAGACCTGCCAGTCCTGCCTCCAATGTAGTTGTCTTGCCAAGTGGAAGTACTGTTTATGTCAAAAGTAAGTGATATTCTCAGTGTTATCAGGCCCATCTTGGCTAAATGATGCAACATAGGCTCTGATTAGATTTTCCTTCCTGGATTAAATCATCGGTCCACTGGCTATTAGCAGTGGTTAGTTTTTGAAGGTTCTAAAGAATTCCTTTCTTTACACATGACTAGGTATATATTGCTTTTTAAACAGTTCTGGGGGTTGAGAAATTACTTCTTTTTCGTTCTCTGTGGGAAATCTGCCTTGAACTATCTTTCAAGAATTTGCTTGTTTTTGATTGTCATGGAATAGAAATGGGAATGGAAACTGATGAAATGTGCTTATGTGATTTATTCAGTTTTTGCTCCTATAATTGTAATCTTTGTAATGCTTTTTAAAAAATTGTTTATATAACATATCATCCAACTGTTAGATTCAGTAATGCCGTCTAGAGAGCCCCTCTTTAGATTTCTAGTTGACTACAAGTTTTTGAGGTTTATTTGCAGTTTTTAACCCCCTGATTCTATTCTGTGGAACAGTTTAATGTCTAGGTCATTTTTTGGTTTTAATGCCAAAATTGTTTGGGTTTTGTTATCAACTGGAGAATATTAATATTTGATTTTCATTTTTCTCAATATAGTTATAAACTTGATTTCTTTGTAACTTTTAGATGTGGAGTTTGCTGTTTTGGGAATGATGTTAGGTCATTGTCAACCTTGCTTAAAGTCTAAAAATTGAAGGTGTGAGGAGTTATATTTTATTACCAATTCCATGAGTCATGCTGTACGCTTTTTTTTATGTCTGCTCTCTAGAGATTTCCTGTGTATGTTGCAAGGTTTTATATTTCTCACTTGATTTTTTTAAAAAAGTCTACAAAAACAGTTGGGGCTTTAGTTCATAAAGAAAAAGCCAAAAATCTGAAATTATTAAGGTTATATCTGATTTTTGCAGATTTAGCCAAGGTGACCGTAAGAGATCTATTTTTTTTAATTATTCTTTTTTATAAGTTTATTTACTTATTTTTGGTAATCTCTACACCCAATGTGGGGCTTGAACTCATGACTCCGGGATCAACAGTCACATGCTTTTCTGACTGAGCCAGCTGGGTGACCCAAGATCTGTTTTTTGACCTTGTTTTATTTTTTTATTATTATTTTTAAATTAAAAAAAATTTTTTTTTTGAGAGACAGAGACAGTGTGAGCAGGGGAGGGTCAGAGAGAGAGGGAGACTCAGAATTTGAAGCAGGCTCCAGGCTCTGAGCTAGCTGTTAGCACAAAGCCCAACCCGAGGCTTGAACCCACGAACCATGAGATCATGACCTGAGCCAAAGTCTGACGCTTAACTGACTGAGCCACCCAGGCGCCCCTGACCTTGTTTTAAAACATGGAAAGTGGGGGGCTCCTGGGAAGTTCAGTCGGTTAAGTTTCTGACTTTAGTTCAGGTCGTTATCTTACAGTTCATGAGTTGGAGCCCCATGTTGGGCTCTGCACTGACAGTGTAGAGCCTGTTCAGAGTCTCTGTCTCCCTCTCTTTCTGCCCCCTGCCCATCGCCCATCATGTGCTTACGTGCTTTCTCTCTCTTAAAAATAAATAATTAAATATTTTTAAAAAATTGAAAGTGAATCTTAAACATGAAGAAACCTTTTCACATAATATGTAGTTTGAAATAATAGGAAGTTTATTGCTTTATTCTGAGAAGTCACACAGTCAACATTAGTTTGAGATATAATTATTCATTAATCTAGCTTCATATGTGCAAGGCACTGTACCAGGGGAAGAAACCAATAAGTCTTAGTCATTGCCCTCTGGGAGCCCCTCAAAAAGGGGAGCTGTGCAGGCTGATAGCCACATTACCATGGGGTAAGTGACACAGAAGAGAATATACAAAGTGCTTAAGCTCAGAGGAGATGTGAGGTCACTTTACTTATGTGAGTAAGGGAAAGAAAGCTTCACTGAGGAGAGATAGTTTGCAGGATGATAATTGCAGGATGATGAAGAAGTCATTAATGGTAGATAGTATAATAGTAGACCAATAGTCCATAGAGACTCTAAATGGAAAGAAGGCAGTAAGGTGGCTTTGGGGAATGGTGAGTAGTTTAGTGTACCAGGATTCTAGGAGGGCACAGGATTGGGTGGAACAGGGTGTAGTTGAACTCTAGACAATGTGGGGCTTAGGGACACAGTCTCCCTGTGCAGTTGAGAAGCTGCGTGTAACTTGACTTCCCAAAAACTTAACTACCAATAGCTTATTGTGGGCCAGAAGTCTCACTGATAGCATAAACAGTCAACTAACATGTGTTTTGTTTATGTATTATATACTGTTTTCTTACAATATAGTAAGTTGGACAAAGAAAATGTTACTGAAAAAATCATGAGAAAGAGGAAAGAGAAACATTTACAGTACAGTATTGTATTTATCGAAAAAAGTCCGCCTGTTAGTGGACCTGCATAGCTCAAACTTGTTTGAAGTCAACTATATTGCATTCTTAGAAAGATACAGAACCTCGAATGATGTAGTGATGATTTAAGTGCCTCATCTTGTAGGGAAATAAAAACTACTTAAGGATTTAAGGTAAGGCATTGGCACAATTGGATGTGAGATTCTATAACTGGCAGTAGGATGGAGGGTAGAAGTGGAGTGATTGCAACAAGGGCACTGTTTAGGAGCTTGCTAAAATATAGACAGGAGATAAGAAGGAAGGCCTGATAGAGCCACAGCGTTAAAGAAAGGAGGAAAGGCATTCAGAGAAAACTTCTGAGGGGGGATTGATAGGACTTACTGTTTGATTGGGCATGAGGGAGAGGGGGAGAAGTCAAGGATGACTGATAACCCAGAGATTTAAAATGAAGTCTAAAATGCGAGGTTAGATTGTGATAAATACATCAAAAATTTCATTGCCTTTCAGGTGTTAGCTGTTCAGATGAAGATGAAAAACCCAGAAAACGAAGAAGAACAAATTCTTCTAGCTCCTCCCCCGTTGTCCTAAAGGAAGTTCCAAAGGCTGTTGTTCCGGTCTCAAAGACGATCACTGTGCCTGTGAGTGGCAGTCCCAAGATGAGCAACATCATGCAGAGCATTGCCAACTCCTTACCACCCCACATGTCTCCTGTGAAAATAACCTTCACGAAACCGTCAACACAGACGACAAACACAACAACACAGAAGGTATGTGGGGGAGGGAGTGTCTGTCTGCCAATTGCTGTTTCCATCTCTTTCAGGCAATATGATTCAGATTTAACAAACATGCTCTGAGTGCTTACTATGTGCTTGGCATTATGCTGGGAATGGTCAGGTGTCTTACTTTAATTCTGCACAGAAAGCTTTGGGATAGGTATTATTATTTCACTTTTTGTAGATGAGGCTCAGAGACGTCAAATGACTTGCCTAATATGACACAGATAGCAGCTCTCTTACTCCTAAGTCTTTCGTTCTATTTCATTATTGTAATGCCATATGGAAAAAATTAAAATACAAGATTTTTAAATCTGTATTTGAGTAATTTTACCTTTAGGAACTCAGTTTTTTCTTTGCCAGAGTAGCAGTGTTGTCAGAATTGGGTGTTTCATAGAAGAAAGGAAGGAACTAACATTAGTTCTTTCCTAAACTCTTTTCAGTATGTTCAGATCATCAGAATTCTGTCAGTTTTATGTTACTGGAACCCTCTAACTTTCCACGCTGATCTGGATGCTGACAGCACCCTAGGCTTGTTGCACATCTGTATTTCTAGGATTCCCCTTCATCGTCATTCTGATCTTCCTCCTCTGTTTATTTACTCATTTGCTGGAACATCCTCTGGTAGCTTCTTGGTGTATGGGTAGATGGAAGGTAAATTTTTTGAGACCTTGCATTGGTGGACCGAAAATTTCTTTATTTTAGTCTCCTACTTTCTTGATGGCTTAAAGCAGTTTTTTAGGCTAGAGATAATTTTTCCCGAGAATTTTGAAGATCTTGCTCCATTGGCTGTTGGCTTCAGTATTGTCTTTGAGAAGCCCCAATGCCATTCTAATATCTTCTTTTTTGCTTTGAAAACTTTTGGTAACTTTCAGAGTTCCAAAATTTCAAGATAATTTTCCTTAGTGTGAGTCTTTATTTTATCCATTGGGTTGCACATTCAGGGGCAGCTTTCACTCTAGACACTCCTGTCCTTCAGTTCTGGGAAATTTCTTGAGTTATTTCCTAGATTTTTCAGCGTTCTCTCTTTTTGGATCAACTATTTAGGATGTTGAATTGCCTGAATTGATCCTTAACTTTCCTTCCTTTTCTCATTCCCATTTTCCATTTGTTTGTTTTTTCTTTCTATTATAATGTAGTGGTTAAAAGCCTGGATTTTGGGGCACTTGGGTGGCTCAGTTGGTTGAGTGTCCAACTTTAGCTTAGGGCATGATCTCACAGTTCATGAGAGTTCAAGCCCTGCATTGGGCTCACTGCTGTCAGTGCAGACCCCACTTTGGATCCTCTCCCCCGCCGCCCCATCTATATCCCTTCACCACTTGTGCTCTCTCTCAAAAATGAATAAACATTTTTAAGAAATAAATAAAAGCCTGGATTTTGGAACTAGACTTTCTGAATTTGAATCCCAGTTTTTGCCACTTACTGGTTTTTGACTGTGGGAAAACTAAATTCTGGAATTAAGTTCTATCATTTGAAAAATAGGGAAAACAATATAGGGTTTTGGGGTATGAATAAGATAATAAATGTAAAACTGTCAGAATAGAGCCTCGCACATAGTAAATGCTCTGTAAGTATTATTTTCTTTATCCTTTAGTATTATCCTTCACTACTTCTCTGAATTTGTCATTTTTGCTATCATACTTTAAATTTCTAATAGCTCTTTCTTGATCTCTGAAAGATCCTTCTTTTTTTCTTAAACAGCATCCTATTTCATAAAATCACTATATTCTGATCATATTCATGACTTTTTTTGATGTTTTATTCTTTTATGTTTTCTCTCTTGCCTGTAAGTTCATTTATTTGTTTTGATCTCTGTTTCATTTCAGAATTTCCTTAAATGCTGGCTGTCTGCTTATCTTTGATCATGGGTGCTAAAAATTGACAGAGAGCTGTTATGTGTAGGGTGGGGCATGTTGGCTGGTGATTTTCATTGTAGGTTGACCTACCTGGGCTGTTGTGTTGAGAAAATCCCATTACCCTTTTACCTTTATCAGTTACCATTCTCATTATGGCTTTTTCATTGACTAGTCAGATTTCCTCAGAGAAGAATTTTCCAGTCTCCTTCCTAAAGTAGTAGTAAGCCAGTCTGTCAGGATTTGTTTGGGGAGTAAATGGAGGGACCAGACTGTAGAGTCTCACCATTCAGTATATAGACTACTAACCCCTCTGTGTGTAGCACAGTACTCACCCCCCTCAGCCCAGAGTTCTAAGATTACCTTGGATTCAATCTTTCCCTCAAGAGAAGAAATTGCTAGAATTAATTGCTAGTCTTCCTTTAGATGTGGGAGGATAGCTGTGGATCTAAATGCTGCCTAAATAGATTTTCAACTGATTTTCCTCTTTCTAGTTCCACTTTTATTCCCATGTAAAATGTATCTTGTGCTCTGGGGCGCCTGGGTGACTCAGTCAGTTAAGTGTCCGACTCTTGATCTCCGCTAGGTTATTGATCTTAGGGTTGTGAGTTCAAGTCCTGCGTTGGGTTGGGCTCCACACTGGGTGTGAAGCCTACGTAAAAACAAAAACAAAAACAAAAACTTGACTCGTGCTCTCTATTCCTTAATCTTTCTGGGGTTTTCTAGTTTCCACCTCTGAGAGTATACTGATTGATTACTACTTGTCTGTTTTCCAGTTTACAAAACTTCATGGCTGTTATCTTCTATTTTGACCTTATGAGTTTATGTGCCTCTTCCCCTTTTAAAAAACCTCTCCATAAAGTTTTAGAGGCATTTTTGGGAAGGAATGGAGGCACATTCTTGTCTTTAGTGATCTTTACCACTTTTGAATCTTTAGATTCACGATAACTTTCATTTAAAGAACCTCCTTGAATTTCCTGGAAAGATGTCATTACATAATACATGAAAAATTATTTTCTTAGTAAACTAGAAGTGATAGTGAGCTGATCTGTAGTGTATAATTCTATTTTAGGATGAAGCATTATGATGTAGTGTTAAAATCAAGCAAGGCTTTTTGTGGTCAAAGAGGCCTGCATTGGAACCACAGCTCTTCCAGTATGACCTGAGATAAATTAGTCTTTTTAAATCTGTTTTCCCATCTGTAAGATGAGAATAATGCCAATCTTAAAAAGTTATTATAAGTATTAAATGAGACTGGGTATTGTAGTTTATTTATTTATTTATTTTAAAGTTTATTTATTTTGAGAGAACACGAGTCAGGGAGGGGCAGAGAGAGAGGGAGAGAGAGAAAATCCCAAGCAAGCTCTGTCTGTACTATGAGTGCAGAGCCTAATGCGGGGCTCAAATCCACAAATGGTGAGATCATAACTTGAGCTGAAACCAAGAGTCAGATGCTTAACCGACTGAGCGACCCAAGTACTATGAGACGGTATATTTTAAAGTACAGCAATAGGTATATACTAAAAAAAAGTTAGGTCCCTTCCTTTGCTGATATTTTACATAAAGCAGTGTTTTATTTATTTGCACTGTTTAGAAAAGAGCTGTTCCAAAAAGAGAATTCATCAGTTAAGTTACTCCTTAATATATAGAAATGGACTATTTTTGATGACTTTTTAAATGTTAACACTGAACATAATTTTTGCATTTGTATTTAATGACTCCAAGGTAATCCTTCTGAATATCACTTTTCATAAAGTATTATAGTTATTGCTTTCTGGACTAGCCCTATGTTGTTATCAGCCTGCTATACTCTATGAGGTTATAAGTCTACTTACTATAATTTTTTACTGCCTTTTTTTTTTTTTGCTGGGGCTTATTTTATTAGTAATTCTTCTGTCTTCCTCCTTCTTACCTCTTCTTTTGATTTGGTGTTTGGGAAATAATGTAGCAGAGTTATAGTTAAAATGGCACCTATTTCCCATCCATGTCTTTCTGTTCCCTTATCCTATTTTGTTTTTATTTGTTATAATTAGTTAACATCATATTACGTATTTGTTCATTTCCTGTTTCTTCCATAGAGTAGATGTTGTTGACTTTATCTTGTTCATCACTGTATTCCCTGGTATTTAGACTAGTTCATAAAATATAGAAGGTCTTAATTAATGTTTGTTGAATGAATAAATGAGTGAACAAATGAATAAATAGATCGGCTCTGCTACCTTTCTTGAACCTCAGTTTCTTTTTAAAACAAAGATAATAGAACTTACTTCCTAGAGTTTTTGAGATAATTACATGAGATGATTCATGGAAAGTACTTAACATAGTATATATGATGAATGCCTAGTAAATGTTGCCTAATGTTACTAACTTTCCAATCTTCTTTGGTAGACGTATATAAAAATACTTGTAAAAGATGGAAGGTTCACCAGTAAGTAAAGTTGGCAGTTTTTTTTATTCGATGACTTTCTCATTATTTTTGTTTTTTCTTCTTAATTACCAGTTGAGAATGGATAGTTGATGGAGGTCATCAGACATATGATGTTTGTTAGAGGGCATACAGAATCTTAGATTTGTCCTACTCAATCTAAAAATAAGCATTTAAAACAAATTAAATTAAAAATAAGACTCATTCATTCCACAAATATTTACTGAGTATCTACTATGTTCTGGAGGCAAAACTCTACTCTTTTACTTCATTTGTATTCAGTGCCATTTAGTTTTGTTACTTCTTGGACAAACTATGTGTGGTAGCACTAATAAATATTCTTTGGGATTTTTTTTTTCTCTTCTCCTTCTGTTGGGTAATTGGATTTCTTTGAAATCTCTGTAAGGCTATTTTCATTATTGCATTCACTTTGGATTTCTCACAAATCCTGTGTAAGTCAACTTAGGATTTATTTTATATTAAGTATAATTATTTATGATTTTGTGGACTTGATTCAAATTCAAATAGGTCATATATTTTCAGGATAGACAAATTTCCACCTATGTTAATGTGGTGCCTTCATTTTAATAACATTGGTACAGCACTTATATAAACAAAGCAACAGAATATAGCTTTATGCTTTCATGTGCTTGATTGATATTTTTCATTTTATCCTTAGGGTGCAAGTCCCAGCACTCTTAAGGAGTTTTTGTGAGTGCTAGAAGGTCAGTAATTTGAATTATGGCCTGAATAAACACTGTTTGGTTCACTTGGTTTCAAAATCCCTTCATTACCCCTGTTGTAATAAGTAACTTTAAAGTACAAGTAAATTTTTTTTAAGGTGAATCTCTAATTTTGGATAACCCCTTTTCAGATCAGAAATCAGCATTCAGACTGAAATCTCAAAATATGTTTTATCATTTGTATCTATATAACCTAAAACATGCTCTTAAAGACTTCTAGATTTACTTTGCTGAAATTTTGTCTTAATGTCAGAAGCCTACATGCATACTCTGATTTTAAAATGGGAAATATTTTGCACAAGGGTGAATGCTTCCCCTTCCCTTGCTCATGACAGACATTGCTAATTGACACTTTCCTGCCAAGTCTTGGTGAATCCTTATCTGTGCCACAGAGGCCTTTATAAACACTGCTCCAGAAAGCTACTGCTTTTAGTTCAGAATTGGTAAATGTGAATCCTGATTGCCGTTACCACTATAATTGGTTTGACTGTGGTAGTAGCTATGAGTTCTTTGGATTCTTAGGGTTATCAGAATTTGGGGAAATGCTCTGTAACATTTTTTAATGAAACAAAAATTGAGTACATTAAAATATATTTCCAGATTGAATTGATCTATAGTACCTTTATTGATATCTTTTTAACATTTATTAAGTAGTAATAGTAAGTTAATCACTACTGCGTGTTGACTGCCAAATATTGACCACCTGCTATGTGCCTAGCACTATGTTAGATGCTTCACGTCATTATCTCGTTCAATCCTCGTAATGGTTGCAAGATAGGTATTATTATCCCTATTTTATAGATGAAAATTGGAGCCCAGAGATTTTAACGTGTCCAGGGGCCTGCCATTTGTCAGTGGCTACAGCAGGTTTAAGCTCAGGTTCATTTGACTCTTAAGCTTATGGACTTTTTACCATATTGGTCTACTTCTTCTCAGTTTATATTGTGGTTTATGATTGTTTTTATAATGCTATTTAGGTATTTGCTGATCAAGTCTATATAGAAGTATGCTAGTCAACTCTATATAGGTATTTGTTGGTCAAGATTTAGATATCTCTCTTGACTCATCAAATAATTAACAAACTGCAATGTAGTTACATCTTATAATTCTCTATGATACTACAAATATATAATGATATAGTCAAAGCTTCTTTGAGATGTAGGTACTGAGTATGAACATATTCAGTAAATTTTGACCAATATAACATCGGGCCTTCTTTAGAACTAATGTGTAAATGGAAGAGAATTTCTCTTTTAATTTCTTTGGATTTTTAAAAACGATTTTCTGCCTTAGGTAGGTAGAAGTAATTTTGGTGAAAGAAGAAAAAGACACTCTGCTCTGTTTTGGTTATCACCATACCACTGTTACAATCCCCCAGAATAAAACTGTAATACTATAGATTTATAAATGATTTTTGTGTTCTCAGCTGTAAAATGGGGATAATAATAGCATCTGTGTCATAGGATTTTGGGGAGATTTAGATTAGCCAATGCACATTAGCTCTAGGAGTTCATCTTGATTCTGTTATTTTCCTTAGACCTACCATTTCTCTACATCAACAAGTCCTATTGACTTCCTCTGAAAACAATCTGAATGTGATCACTTCTCTTTATTTCCACTACTAACACCCAAGTCTAAGCAGCCGCTATTATTTCTTCCTGGTCTACCGCATAGTTTACTAGTCTCACTGCTTCCATTCTTGCTATTCACCATAGCAGCTAGAATGATCTTTTAAAGTATAAATCAGATTTTGTTGTTTCCCCACTTAAAAGTCTCCTATGGCTTCCTATTGTATTTAGAATAAAATTTAAATCCTTTACTCTGGCTTATAAATTTGATATGGCCCCTACTTACTTTGCCAACCTCTCTTGTTCTATATTCTTTTTGTTACATTGACTTTCTTTCTGTTTTTCAGTACATCAAGCTGATTCCCACCTTAAGTCCTTTGCTCCATCCTGTTCTTTCTCATCTGAAGTGCTTTGCCTCCCTATGTCTTTTAAACTTTTCCAGCCATACAGGCTAACCTTGAAGTCTCTTTCCTGCCTCTTTATTCCCCTCCATTTTCTTTTTCAAGCTATATGAGCAATTCCTATTGGTTTTTACCTTTAAAAATGTTTAAAATTTGTTTCGTTTTCACCACTTCTGCTACAAATGATCCTCTCTCCTTGGTTTAATCTGGGAAAATTCTTATTGTGTCCCTATTTCTACTACCTCTTCCCTACTGTACTTTGCATCTAGCAGATAGAGTAATGCTTTTTGAAAAATATTTTTGAGAACTGTTTTAGATTTATGGAAAAATTGAGAGGATAATACAGAGGGTTCTCATATACACTGCACTCAGTTTCTACTGCCCTCAATATTTTATGTTAGTATGGTACATTAGTTATTATTAATGAACTAGTATTGATGCACTAAGATTAACTAAAGTTCATGGTTTATTAGGTTTCTTTACCTGTTGTCTTTTTTTTCTTCTAGGATACCACAGTATACTTGTCATGTCTTCTTAGGTTCCTCTTGGCTGTGAAAGTTTCTCAGACTTTTCTCCTGTTTGGCAGTTTTGATGAATATTGATCAAATATTTTATAGGATGCCCCACAATTGGAATTTGTCCTATGTTTTTCTCATGATTAGACTACGGTTTTGGGTTTTCGGAGGGAAGACCACAAGGATAAAATGCCATTTTCATCATATCATTTTAAGGGTATATAGTATCAACATGAGCTTACGTCCTCTAGGTCTCCATGACTTCCCCGATTCTGTCTCCTGCTACTTTCTGTCGTAAAGTCTAATCCTGTTCATTAGGTCCTTGGAGTTTATTGAATATGCCAAGCTTGCTTCTGCCTCAGGGCCTTTTTATTTGCTGCTTTCTATGCCATTGGATGCGCTTCCTCAAGGTAGCAACGTTGTTCACACCCCTGCTTCTAGTTTCTGCTCAACTGTTACCTTATCAGAGAAATTTTATTTAATACTTTATAAAAAATAACACAGTGCTCCCAGTATTTTTTCTTTCCTACCCTGCTTTATTGTCTCTTCCATTTTCAACATGACATATATTTACTTTTCTAATTTGTTTGTTTCTCTCCCTACCTATTAGAATTTAGCTCATGAAAGTATGAACTTTGTCTGTTTTGTTCATTCCACTATCCCCAGCATCTAGAACCATGCCTGGCACATAGTAGATGCTCAACAAATATTTATAAGTGAATGATTATCCAAATTACTTTGTAGTAAAATTGTGCCCGTTTTACTCCCTAAGTAGTATATTGAAATGCTTATTTCACTCTCTCGTACAGCATTGAACATTGTTTTAAAAAATATTTGGTTGGTAAAAGTGATTTCTTTTAAATACATTTAGACGATTACTAGTAAAGAAAAGCTTTCCTATACTTTTAGTTGTATATTTCTTTTTAATGAATTGTTTCTTTATATTTCATAAGCTAATTTTGAATTTTGTGTAACTATGGGTCTAGATACATTAGCAGTATACAGTAGGTACATGAAAATAACTTATTTTTCTTTCCTTAGGTTATTATAGTGACCACATCACCAAGTTCAACCTTCGTGCCCAACATTCTCTCCAAATCCCATAACTATGCAGCAGTCACTAAGCTTGTACCAACATCAGTCATTGCTTCCACAACCCAGAAGCCACCAGTGGTTATAACTGCTTCACAGTCCTCCCTGGTCAGTAGTAGCAGCAGTGGCAGCAGCAGTTCTACACCATCACCTATTCCTAGTACAGTTGCAGTAACAGCTGTGGTATCTTCCACGCCGTCAGTGGTCATGTCAACAGTAGCACAAGGTGAGTAGTGATCCACCATGTAATCCTGCCCCTGTGGCACGTGGCAGTTTGAAGAAAACCATGTGGGTGTAGTTTTCTGCCTTGGTTATGAAGGTCCCTGCTTTTGTATCAGAAATTACCACTCTTCTTCCCCTTGTTTGAGAATGTCAAGATAGTTGGTTACTATTTTCTTATACTAACGTGCTTATTCCAAGATATTTTTATTCAGGTGCAGAGTACGTAGTCACCTAGGCAATTAACATTCACAAAATGTAGGTTAGCTCTGTCACAACAGATTTCAAAGTCATAATAACCAAATATCTTGAATATAATGAAAGTTTTATTTAGTTATATATTTTAAAATATTTTTGTTATTTTTAAATAATGTCTCCACCCAATGTGGGCCTCAAACTTAGAACGTTGAGATCACGAGTCATATGCTCTACTAACTGAGCCAGCCAGGTGCCCCTAATGAAATTTTTAAAAGAAGAACTTGAAATTACGATTGACCTTTGAGCAAAGTTGGGGTTAGGGGCACAGTTATATACTATATTATAATTGAGGAAGCTAGAGAAAAAAATCATAAAGAAAATAAAATACATTTATCATATTGTATTGTAATTATCCAAAAGAAGTGTGTGTATGTGGACCTATGCAGTCCACACCTCTGTTGTTTAAGTCAACCATATTTACTCAAGGTTTTTCAGGGGAAATATTACAAGGAAGTTACCCAGTAATAAGAAGCAGGAGGGAGAGGATGATTTCAAGGAAATGGCATTCATCTTTTCTCCAGTGTCCTAAATTTTTCTATATTGGTGGATGATAAGGGGAACTAAAACTGAACTGAAGGACAATTGCTGTTTAATAATAGCAGAGGAAAGAAAATGTGGAAATCTCAATTCCATGTTAACCTAAATAAGTTTAGCCCTTTTGCCATATCCTTGTGTTCCTCCCTATTAAAAGCAAGGAGCACACTGTCAGAAATTTTCTTCTTAGTGTTGGTGAGTCTTAAGATGGGGGATAGGAGAGAAGCATGTTCTGTATAGAATTCATACCCATCATCATAGTCTATTAAAGGGAGCATAGAAGCAATATAGAATAGGACTTAATATTAGTTTTCATTAAGTTTTGCTTGACTATTACATACCTAAGATAGAGTGGGACTTGGAAATATCCTAGTTTATGAATTAGTAGTAAATATAAGCACTAGAATAGGAAAACACAAGTATTTTTCATAATCGTTTTAGTAGTGTTTAGTGTGTTCTGTATAACTGTGTAGGCAAGGAAGAGGCTGCTGTAGATACAATGCAGTCAGTATTCTTCACAGCCCTAATGCTAGGATATGAAATTATCTTTCATTATTTCCTGGCTCATATACCTATTTAATGTCTCAATCAACAATAGGAAAATAGTAGTCTTGAAGTTTTCTTTTGTTACTTTAAGTAATTAAAAAAATACCAGCCTCTCTATTTGCACAGCAATAAACTATAATTTCATTATTAAAAATAGAATTTTTATGTAGAAAACCTGTTGAAAATGTTGGTTCCAAACATGATCCAAATTCACTATTTTAAAATTTGGATGCAAGGAAAGGAGGGTCACCTGTCTCTGCACCTGAGTGACCCCTTGTGTCAAAACTGTCATCCATTGATGAACATTTTTCTCTTCCAGCACTCCTCACACAATTTGCTGAATTTTTATCGTACTATTAGAAATATTATTGTTCTTCCAAGGAACATGTTATTATTTGAAATAAAAGAGATATTTCTCTTGGCTACTAATAAGACATCTTTAGGCAAAATGAATATTCCATGCTTCTGTTTTTCACTTTGTTTTTTCTAAGTATCCTCTGAAACCCTTGGGAATTTAGGACTTCCCTGTTTTCTCTTTTGCTTCTTACTATCCTGTATGTTCGTAGGGTATCCTCACTAGGGATATATAGTCAAATAGTGTATTTTACAGTCACTTGAAATAACTTTTTTCCTCTATGGTCAAGCTCTAATTTGATATACGGTTAGGTTAATTTGTTTCATTTTGTTTTGTTTTTACTGATTGCAATTTAAAATATTTTCCCTTAATTTATAATTGCATAAAAGTTTATGTTCCAAACTCAGATCTGCAAAGTAAGGTGTGTTTTGAGAAATCTATCTTTTATTTACAGTTCTTACACCCTCTTTTGTCCTTCCCTTTTTTTCCTTTAGTTAGCTTTTTATTTATCCTTCCATTTTTAAAATATGTTAACAAATATGTATATATTATATTCTCTCTTTGTGTTTGATAAAAGGTTTTTCATATATATATATATATACACATGTGTATATATATATACACACACACACATATGTATACATATATAAACACACACATATATACGTGTACACACACTGCACTTTAGTGTTTGGAAGAGATAATTATTTTTATTTGATGGTTATAAGTCTGGTGCTGGTATTACCAAAAACAGTGATAGTTGAAATATGTTTTATGTGTATAGAATGAAGTAGTTTATTTTAGATGACTACTTGATATTTGATTCCTCCCCTTTTTAGTCCTGTAGATTGCATAGCTTTTTTTCATTATCTCTTAAATCTATATGATTTATATTTCTTAAATCTTCTTGTTCCTCTTAAGGCAAATAATAGGCTGTTGTTTATTACACGGGTTGATTACTATGACCTTTCTATATTTTATTCTTTTTTTCAGTTAAATCCTATTGCCATTGTCTTTTCTCATATTCTGGTGAGAGAAATTTCCTTTCATCTCATCTTCTTCTGTTCTTTTGTGGACTTCATAAATTATTTACCCAACACTGTGTCTTTAGTGATTGCCAGCTCTGGGGGTAGGAGGGAGAAAGCTGCCCTTGGTTGAGAACTGAGCTCTAGTGATTACATTATGGATTTTTAATTTATAGCAATCTATCTTCAAGTGATACACCACTTCCCATATTGTGTTAGAATCTTAAAATAGTATACTTTTCCCTCTCTCATCCTGTGCTAAGGTTGTCCTACATTTAAATTCTGTATAAGTCCCATGTTACATTGTTACCATTTTTGCTTTAAACAATTCTCTTTTAAAAAAATAACATATAAGAAGTAAAAAGTCTTTTATATTTACCAAGCTCATCTTGTACTTTTCCTACTCTAGCCTTGGAATCAGCCATTTTTCCAAGGAACCCTGATTCCTTTTAGTGGAAAGTGATAATTAGAAGCTAGAATCTGGGTGCTAGATATGCTACTGCTGTGTTATATGTATGTGCAGGTATGGACACGCATGCTTGTTTACATGTGCACCCATGCTTGTGTACATGTGCATGCTTACATCTATATTTCTATATATTGGAAACTGTGGGTTCATATTGCTACGTCTAATTTTAACCAAACAACTGTAGTTTTCTCCATTCCCTTCTTTGATAGTGAAAAACCTAACTTGCATTATCTTTCATATATACACTTATTTTATCAGTTCCCTAGTATGCAACCAGTTGATCATTGCTGTTATTGCCCCCACCTCTATGTAGAAGCCTTCCTCTCTCCACTCAGGCTCTAACATTCTGCAAACTCTTGCATTACCCCGCCTATTTCCGACACCTGCCCATGTCACCCTTTTGTATGGATGCCAGTCTCACCCTACTCAGCTCTGACACCTTTGGCAGGCTGCCCTCCCATCCAGAAGACCTTTTCACTTAGTTTGGATTCTGATCTTACCTTAGTACCCCTTCCTGTGGACACTCTCTCAAGCTTTGAGACTATTAGGTGTCTGACACTCATGGAACCCCTCTGTATCTTACTTGAGCTCTAAATCTACATGCATGGTGTTCCCTGAGTTTCCCCAGCATCAACGCCCTCCTCATCTTACTGAATTCCATGCTAGGCCAGTTTCTGCGCTGGGTTCTGACATTTCATGCTAAGCCACTCTTCTGCTTAGCTGCCTTGTTTTTCATCTTGCTTTGCACCAGCTGGTGACTTTAGTGCTGAGTTGTTTGGGAAGCAAAGGGCAAAAGGAAGAGAACCTTTTACTTGTTCAAACAAAAATAGCACTTAGTACAGTTTGTAATGATTGATCTGTATAATCATTTGATTATCTTCTCTTGTAACCTTTCTGAAGGTAGGGACTGTTTCATGGATACAATTTAGTTTCCCAAGGATCTGCCATAAAGTATGTGCTCAGTAAGTTTTTACTGAATGAACACATACTCGGAGAGATTAAGTACTTTAAGTATTTAAGCTCATATAGCTGTTTATGTGTTTATGTGTTGAAGGTACAATTTGTACATAATTCTCTGATTCTAAAGTTATCCTGACTACTTTTAAACCAGATACTTTTACTATAAAAAACTATATGGAGAACATAGTTAAGGAGTTTCTTATGTGCACACTTTGCCTCAGTTAATACAAGAATTCACTATAAATTCAATATAAAGGTTAGACCTTTTAAAAATAGTATCTATCACTCATATAAAACATTATGCTCCTTGAGTCATAAAATGTTGGTGCTGAATGTTCAGCACAACTAAGCAATATAACACACACGTCTCCGAAGTACTAGTATTTGGGAAGGGATGGGGTTGGGTGAGGTGGGAGAATGTGTAGGTAATGTGGGTAAGCCCTTTAGAGGATTCTGATTACACGTTTTGCCTCTAAGTCCTCAATCTGTGATTTTATCCTATCTACACAGCAATACTTGGAGACTTGTAGGGCAAGGAAAATTCAATAAATGGGGGAAGCTAAGGCCCCAGGAGTCAGAATGACTTTTCAAGGTTTCTTTTCTATCTTTATCTTTCTCCACAAGCATTTAATATAAGAATATGACATTTAAAATTTTTTCTGTAATACAGTATAATTGTCATGTTGGGGGTATGGAAGAAGAAGGTGTGAAATAGCCTAAGAATTTGATAATTAGGCTATTTAAGAGTTTCATTTCATTCCAGCAGTGCTCAAAAAGTTGATATGATGAGTTATATTCCAGGTCATTAGGAATATAAATTCATTTACAGATAAAAGTCCTGTTGTGTTGTTGAAGAATTATAAGAAAATTTCTGATGAATTATCTGGGAGGGGAAGAATTTCTCTCAGACTCATACATCTTTAGTGGAAGTTACTGGTACTCCTTACCTATGCATACTGCTAATATAAGCATTGCACTAAGAAGCAGTGTCTTACTACCTTATGTCATCAGAATTTTGTTGCTGTGGATGTATTGAGGATGCTACTTGTAATTTTCACAGATTACTGACTGACCCAGTTAGAGTTCGCAGGAAATGACTTTAATTTATAGATTATCAGAAATAAAACTTAGACAAGCTACTTTGCCATGCTAAAAAGTTCAAAAGATGAATGTTTCAATGTGAGATATTTTCTCATGCCTTGTTTAAATTGACTTATTAGAACTTGAAAGGTAATATTTAAAAAGATGTATTACAAATAAGATTCAAAACTTAGTTTGGTTTATTCTTTTTCACATTAAGAACCTGTATTTTCTAACAGAAAATTTCCTGAAAGATATGTGTGAGTATCCTTCGTGATACTGTATTTCTTTCATTCTAACTGTCCACCAAGGAAAATTGTTTTTTTTTTTTAATGTGAGAGCAGTGATGCTTCCCTTGTAAGGTTTGAGGGCTGTATAGCAAATGTGTAAAATATCACATATTATACATGACATTTAATAGGTGCTTATAAGTCATTGCTTTTATCGATTTACCTAGTACAAGAAATGTTTTCAAGCATGCTTCACTATTAAATAAGTTCTTTTCCCCTTACCCTTTGACAGGCGTATCTACATCAGCGATCAAAATGGCATCGACCAGACTTCCTTCTCCCAAAAGTTTAGTGGGTGCCCCAACTCAGATTCTTGCACAGTTTCCTAAACAGAATCAACAGTCTCCGAAGCAGCAGTTACATCACGTGCAGCAGCAGGCCCAGCAGCAGGTGGCCCAGCCTGCTCCAGTGTCTCACCAGCAACAGCCGCAGCAGTCTCCTTTGCCACCTGGTATCAAGCCCACCATTCAAATCAAACAGGAGTCAGGTAACTGGAGAGTGTTTACAAGATGTAGTTCTTCCTTGATCACTACTTCTCTGAAGACTACTAGTATACATAGATATGGTTCCCTCAAGCCCCAGGCTTTTAATTCTGAAATATATTTTGAGAGCCTCCTGTTGGAAATACGTATATAGAAAGAACTGGAGCTTGGGAATAGAAATGAGAAAAAAAGCAATTTGCTCCGCTGTAGCAGTTATTTCCAATCGACTATGCAGGGAGATAAGGAAGCTGAGGAAGCAAACCCAGATTTTAGAATTATACTCTACACTGGGATTCTAGAAAGTAGGCAGTTGAAAAATTCATCTGGAGAATTTTGTGTTAGAATGCTGTATTATGAACTTGGCATAAAATTGTATGAGCAGAGGTGCTGAGACTGTAGGACATTGTGGTGAACAAGTTTGTGGTTTGTGGAATAACAGTTTAGCAGTTTTTTGAAAGCATCTCTAGCACAGTGAGAACTCAGAAGTAGGAATCAATTATTTTAAGTTATTGAATCATAAAAGTATTGAATAAAAAGGCAGGTAGGATAGAGGCTCAAACACAGGGAGATTAAAAAGACTTAATAGGGATATGTTTAAGAAATGAAATTCACATTTAAGAAATGAAAATGGATTTTGTCCCCCTCCAATGAATTCTGGACTTTATTTGGTGGTAGAAGAAGGATTTGGAAGATGCCGACATTTTCAGTTTTGTTTCATTTTGGTTTAATATTTTATTATTAGGTTTTGAGATACAATTTGACACATAACATTGTATTACTTATAGATGTACAACATAATGATTTATTTATATATTTCAGAGTGATTGCAATAGGTTTAGTTAACATCCATTATCACAC
>NC_043710.1:57606820-57613780 GCF_006229205.1 Suricata suricatta
CTTTATTTGGTGGTAGAAGAAGGATTTGGAAGATGCCGACATTTTCAGTTTTGTTTCATTTTGGTTTAATATTTTATTATTAGGTTTTGAGATACAATTTGACACATAACATTGTATTACTTATAGATGTACAACATAATGATTTATTTATATATTTCAGAGTGATTGCAATAGGTTTAGTTAACATCCATTATCACACATAGTAACAATTTTTTTTCTTGTAATGAGAACTCTTAAGATTTATTGTCTAGGCAACTTTCAAATATAGCACAGTATTGGTGTTTTTTTAAAATTTTTTAAAAATGTTTTATTTGTTTTTGAGAGAGAGAGACAGCATGAGCAGAGCAGGGTCAGAGAGAGGGAGATACAGAATCCGAAGATAGGCTCCAGGCTCTGAGCTAGCTGTCAGCACAGAATCAGATACCTGGCTTGAACCCACGAACCCTGAGATCAGGACCTGAGCCAAAGTCAGACGCTCAAACGACAGAGCCACCCAGGTGCTCCTAGCACTGTATTGTTAACTGTAGTCACCATACAGTATGTTACATCCTCAGGGTTTATTTACTTTCTAACTGGATGCTTATACCTTTTGACTACATTTTGGCCAACTCTCCACTCCCTGCCTCTGGCAACCACTAGTATTCTTTATATCTATGAGTCCTTTTTTAAAGATTCTACATATAAGTAAGATGATGCAGTATATATCTATCTCTGTCATTTCACTTCACATAATGCCTTCAAAGTCTATCCATATTGTTGCCAGTAGCAGGATTTCTTTTTTTCTGTTTGTTTTTATTTTTATTTTTAAAGAGGTTTTTTTTTTTTTAATTTTAAAGTGTGTGTATTTACTTTGAGAGAGAGAGAGAGCGCAAGTGAGCAGAGGGGGGACAGAGGGAGGGAGAGAGAGAATCCCAAGCGGGTTCCTTGCTATCAGGGCAGAGCCTGACAAGGGGCTCAATCTTGTGAATCATGAGATCATGACCTGAGCTGAAATCAAGAGTCAAACACTTTATTGAGCTACCCAGGTGTCCCTTTTAAGTTTTATTTTAACTCCAGTTAGCATACAGTGTTTTAGTAGTTTCAGGTCTACAATATGGTAATTGCATAATTCCATATGTCACCCGGTGCTTAACATAGCAAGTGCACTCTGTAATCCTCATTACCTATTTAACCCGTCCACCTGCCCTCCTCCCTTGTGGTAACCATCAGTTTGTTCTTTATAATGGACAGTCTGCTTTTTAGTTTGTCTTTTTGCCTTTACTTGATTTATTTCTTAAATTTCATAATTCAGTGAAATCCTATGGTATTTGTTTTTCTCCAACTAACTTATTTTGTTTAGCATTAAACAAGCACTAAATGGCAAGATTTCATTCTTCTTTATGGCTGAATATTATTCCGGTGTGTATAAGTGTGCGTGTGTGTTTGTTTTATCCATTCATCTATCAGTGGACACTTGGGCTGGCTCCATCATTATTGAAAATAACACCACAGTAAACATGGGAAGGGGCTGGTGCATGTATCCTTTTACAATTGTTTTTGTATTTTTTGGGTAAAAACCCACAATAGTGTGATTGTTAGACCCTAGGGTAGTTCTTTTTTTAATTTTTTGAGGAACTTCCATACTGTTTTCCACAGTACCTGCACCAGTTTGCATTCCCTCCAATAGTGCACAAGCGTTCTTTTTCTCCACATCCTTGACAACAGTTGGTGTTTCTTGTGTTTTTGAGTTTAACCATTCTGACATTGTAATGAAGAGATATCTCATTTCATTTCCCTGATGATAAGTGATGATGAGCATCTTTTCATGTGGCTCTTGTCTGTCTGGGTATCTTTGGAGAAGTGTCTGTTCATGTCTTCTGCCCATTTTTTAATTGGATTATTTGATTTTTGGGTACTGAGTTCTAGAACTTCTTTATATATTTTGAATATTAATCCTTTATCAGATATGTCATTTGCAAATATCTTCTCGCTTTCTGTAGGTTGCCTTTTAGTTTTGTTTTTTCCTTCACTGTGCAGAAGCTGTTTTAATTTGATGTAGTCCCCAAGTTTATATTTGCTTTTATTTCTGTTGCCTCAGGAGACATATCTAGAAAAAAGGTGCTGTGGCTGATGTCAAAGAAGTTACTCTCTGTGTTCCCTTCTAGGATTTTTATGGTTTCAGATCTCATATTTAGGTCCTTAACTTGTTTCCATTTATTTTGGTGTATGGTTTAAGAATGTGGTCTAGTGTTATTCTTTTGCATGTTCCTGTCCAGTTTTCTCAACACCATTTGTGGAAGAGACTTTTTTCTCTTTGGATATTCTTTCCTTCTTTGTCAGAGATTGATTGACTATATAATTGTGGGTTTGTTTTTGGGTTTTCTGTTCTATTCCATTAATCTATGTGTCTTTTTTGTGTGCCAGTACTATAGCTTTGAATATAACTTGAGTTATGAATTCATTGTGAAGTCTCCAGCTTTGCTTGTCCTTTTCAAGACTACTCTGGCTGTTTGTAATCTTTTGTGTTTCCATACAAATTTTAGGATTGTTCTAGTTCCATAAAAAATGCTTTTGGTATTTTGATAGGGACTGCATAAATTGTGTAGATTGCTTTGGGTAGTATAGACATTTTGACAGTAATGAGCATGGAATGTCTTTACATTTCTTTGTGTCTTCAGTTTCTTTCTTTCTTTCTTTCTTTCTTTTTTTTTTTTTGTTTTCAGAGTACAGGTCTTTCACCTCTTTGGGTAGGTTTGTTGCTAGGCATCTTACTGCTTTGAGTGTAATTATAAATCAGATTGTTCTCTCAATTTCTTTTTCTGTAACTTCATTATTGGTGTATAGAATTGCAGCAGATTTTTATACATGGATTTTGTATCCTGTGACTGTACTGAATTTGTTTATTGGTTCTAGCTGTTGTTTTGGTGGAGTTTTTCAGAGGGTCCTGACATCTGCACATAATGAAAGTTTGACTTCTTCCTTATCACTTTAGATACCTTTTCTTTTCTTTTTGTTGTCTAATTGCTGTCGCTAGGACTTTCAGTATTATGTTGAATAAAAGTTGGGAGAGTGGACATCCTTGTATTGTTCCGAACCAGAGGGGGAAAGCTTTCAGTTATTCTCCACTGAGGATGATGTTTGATGTGGGTTTTTTACATAATGGCCTTTATTATGTTGAGGTATGAGTTCTCTAAGCCTACTTAGTTGAGGGCTTTAATCATGAATGGATGTTGTACTTTTTCAAATGCTTTTTCTGCATCCATTGAAATGCTTATATGGTTCTTATCCTTTCTCTTATTGATGTGATGTATCACATTGATTGATTTGCAAATGTTGAATTACTTGAGTATCCCAGGGCATAAATTCCACCTGATGGTGGTGAATGACTTTTTAAATGTATTATTGGATTTCAGTTTGCTAGTATTTTATTGAGGATATTTGTGTCCATGTTCATCAGAAATTTTTTTCTGGTTTTGGTAACAGGGTAATGCTTGTCTTCTTTCAAAAGTGAATTTTTAATCATCTCTTTTGAACAGGAGTGGTGGGAAATCCTAAAACATTTCTAGGGAGTGAGGTATGGTTAATTATACAAAATCTAGTATGACTAATAAAAGCTGTAAGATATTACATATTTATTATGTTGTTTGGATTCTCTTATGTCATGTAAAAATGTTTATATAAAAGCTTTTCTAGAGTGACTCAAAACCTTAGTCTTCTTTTTTATTTTATTTTATTTTTTATTTAACTTATTTTTTTAAATTTACATCCAAGTTAGTAAGCATATGGTGCAACAGTGATTTCAGGAGTAGATTCCTTAAGCCCCTTACCCATTTAGTCCATTCCCCCTCCCACAACTCCTCTAGTAACTCTCTGTTCTCCGTTTTTAAGAGTCTTTTATGTTTTGTCCCCCTCACTGTTTTTATATTATTTTTTGCTTCCCTTCCCTTATGTTCATCTTTTTTATATCTCAGAGTCTTCATATGAGTCAGGTCATATGATATCTGTCTTTCTCTGACTAATTTCGCTTAGCATAATACCCTCTAGTTCCATCCATGTTGTTGCAAATGGCAAGATTTCATTCCTTTTGATTGCTGAGTAATACTCAGGTGTATATATTATAGCACATCTTCTTTATCCATTCATTCATTGATGGACATTTGGGCTCTTGGCTATTATTGATAGCACTGCTATAAACATTGGGAGTACATGTGCCCCTTAGAAACAGCATACTTGTATCCCTTGGATAAATACCCAGTAGTGCAGTTGCTGGGTCGGTTCAATTTTAATTTTTTGAGGAACCTCCATATTGTTTTCCAGAGTGGCTGCACCAGTTTGCATTCATACCTTAGTCTTCTAACTCTGTTTTCCCTGCGAGTTCCAAGTTCTTTAGTTGTGGCGTCTTATCCTACTTTAAGAAATCTAACCTTCATAGTTATAGGAGGAATATGTTATTAACAAAATCCCAATAATAATTCTGGGTTGTTCACTCATAATAGATTTTTATTCAGTCTAGTTTATTAATTTTTTTTTATGGATCATGTTTTTGGTATCAACTCAAACCTGGTCTAGCTCCAGGTTTTAACATTTTTCTCCTTTTTTTTCCCCTAAAAGTTATATAGTTTTATTTTTTATATTGAAATCATGGTCTATTTTGAGTTAATTTTTGTATAAAGTGTGAGGTTTAGTTAAGGTTAATTTTTTGCCTGTAGGTATAATTGCTTTAGGGCCCTTGTAATTGCTTTAGGGCTATCTGAACTCTGTTGAATTGTTTTGGCATCTTTGTCATAAATCAGTTTGGCATATTTGTGTAGGTTTATTTCTAGGTACTCCATTTGTTCCATTGATCTTTGTGTTTGTCTCTCTGTTAGTGTCGTACTGCCTTCATTACTATAGCTATGTAGTAAGCTCTAACATGTGTAGAGTGATTCCTTCCACTTTATTTTTCTATTTCAAAATTATTCTAGCTTTTCTAGTTTTATTGCCTTTCTGTATAAATTTAAGATTAAATGTACCTGTGTGTACTAAAACATTACTGCGATTTTCCTAGGAATTCCACTAAACCTGTAGATCAGTTTGGGAAGAATTGATACTGTGTTGAGTTGTCCAGTTCATGAACAGTGTTCCATTTATTTAGGTCTTCTTTCACTTCATTCATCAGTGTTTTATAGTACAATACAAATTCTGTACATGTTTTGTTTTATACTTCGTATTTCATTTTGTTTTGTTATTTTTGTTTCTCATATTGAGAATGAATGTGACAATTATTTATATGTTTCAACTATTTGTATGTTTTTGTGTACAGTGTGTTTTCATTGTCCATACTTCTACTGTGGTAGTTTTCTCATCCATTTCTGGGAATTTTATTAGGGTAATTAGAAGGCTTTTGTGTGTTTCATGACTTGCAGAGATTTTCTTCCCAGTTTGTCTGTTGACTTTATTTGTGGGGACCTCTGCTGTGTAGATCTTTTTTGTTTCTATATAGTTGAATTTATCCGTGTAGTCATTGGCGCTTCTAGATTTTTAGTCACAAGTCACATTTTTCATATTTAATATTTTGGAATTTATCCTAGTATGAGGTATTGATAATATAATGTATTGATAGTCTTAGAAAGTTGGTCTGTAGTTTTCTTTTTGTGTGCAGTCTTTGTCAGGCTTTAGTTTAATGTTATGTGTGCTTTCAAGAAAGAATGATAATGTTTTCCTTTTTAAAAATGCTCTGGAATTTTTAAAAATAGCTTTATTGAGATATAATTCACATACCATTGAAATAACCCATTCAGAATGGTAGTTAGTATAGTCACAGATAGGTATGACTGTTGCCACAGTTGATTTTAGAGCATTTTCATCACTTCAAAAAGAAACCCTATAACCTTTAGCTATCATTCTTTACTTCCTAAGACAACCTCTCCAGCTCTAAGCAACCACTAATCTACTTTCTATCTCTAGATTTCTATATTCTAGATTTTCATATAAATGGACTCCTATAATATATGGCTTCTTGTGACCAGTTGCTTTCACTTGACAAGATTTTCAAGATTTATACATGTATTAGTACTTCACTCTTTTTCATGACCAGATAATATTTCACATTTTGTTTATCTGTTTGTCCATTGATATACATTTGGATTTTTTCCACCTGTTGGCTGTTACGAATAATTCTGTGGAAAACATTCGTGTGTAAGTTTTTGAGTATTCAGTTCTCTTGTATATATACCTTGGAGAGGAATTGCCCAGTTGTGTGGTAACCCTATGTATGATTGTTTGAGAAACTGCAGACTGTTTCCCAAAATGACTGCACCATTTTACATTTCTACCATTAGTGTTTGAGGGTTTCAGTTTCTCTGCATCCTTTCCAACACTTGTTATTCTCTGACTTTTTGATTCTAGTCCTCTTAGTTTGTGTGAAGTGGTATTTCATTGTGGTTTTGATTTGCATTTCTATGATGACTAATGATGTCAAGCTTCTTTTCCTGAGCATATCGGCCCTTTATCTTCCTTGGAGAAAGATTTATTTACTTATTTATATTCTTTGCCCACTTTTTAAATGTTTATTTATGTATTTTGAGAGAGCAAGAGAAAAAGCACGCATGTGCACATGTCAGGGAGGGGCAGCAAGAGAGCAAGAGAGAAAATCCCAAGCAGACTCCACACTGTCAGCACGGAGCCTGACCAAGGGCTTGATCCCCTGAACCTTGAGATCATGACTTGAGCTGAAATCAAGAGTTGGACCCGCAACCAGCAGAGCCACCCAGACGCTCCCCCCTCCTTTGCCCACTTTTAAATTATTTGTCTTTTTATCATTGAGTTATAAAGAGTGTTTTTATTTATTTATTTATTTTTTAAATAGTTTATTGTCAAATTGGTTTCCATACAACACCCAGTGCTCTTCTCCACAAGTGCCCTCCTCCATCACCACCACCTCTTCCCCCCCTCTCCCTTCCCCTTCAACCCTCAGTTCGTTTTCAGCATTCAATAGTCTCT
>NC_043710.1:57613880-57687808 GCF_006229205.1 Suricata suricatta
CTTTATTTGGTGGTAGAAGAAGGATTTGGAAGATGCCGACATTTTCAGTTTTGTTTCATTTTGGTTTAATATTTTATTATTAGGTTTTGAGATACAATTTGACACATAACATTGTATTACTTATAGATGTACAACATAATGATTTATTTATATATTTCAGAGTGATTGCAATAGGTTTAGTTAACATCCATTATCACACCTGACTTATTTCGCTTAGCATGACACCCTCGAGGTCCATCCACTTTCCTACAAATGGCCAGATTTCATTCTTTCTCATTGCCATGTAATACTCCATTGTATATATATATACCACATCTTCTTGATCCACTCAGCAGGTGATGGACGTTTAGGCTCTTTCCATGTTTTGGCTATTATTGACCGTGCTGCTATGAACATTGGGGTACATGTGCTCCTATGCATCAGCACTTCTGTATCCTTTGAGTAAATCCCTAGCAGTGCTATTGCTGGGTCATAAGGGAGTTCTATGGATAGTTTTTTGAGGAACCTCCACACTGTTTTCCAGAGCGGCCACACCAGTTTACATTCCCACCAACCGTGCAGGAGGGTGCCTGTCTCGCCACACCCTCGCCAGCATCTATAATCTTTTGATTTGTTCATTTTAGCCACTCTGAGTGGCGTGAGGTGGTATCTCAGTGTGGTCTTGATTTGTGTTTCCCTGATGATGAGTGATGTTGAGCATTGTTTCATGTGCCTGTAGGCCATCTGGATGTCCTCTTTGGAAAAGTGTCTGTGTATGTCTTCTGCCCATTCCTTCACTGGGTTATTTGTTTTTTGGGTGTGGAGTATGGTAAGTTCCTTGTAGATTTTGGATACTAGCCCTTTATCTGATATGTCATTTGCAACTATCTTTTCCCATTCTGTTGGTTGCCTATTAGTTTTTTTGATTGTTTCCTTTGCAGTGCAGAAGCCTTTTATCTTGATGAGGTCCCAAGAGTTCCGTTCTGCTTTAAAGAGGGTTTTTAAAATTTTGTATATTTTAGATGTTAAACCCTTATTAGATATATGATTTGCAACTATTTCCTGCCATTCTTTTGGTTGTCTTTTCACTTTCTTGATGATTGTCCTATGAAATACAAGTGTTTTTTTTGAAGTATTAAAAAAACTTTTCTAAATGTCTATTTATTTTTGAGAGAGACAGAACATGAGCAAGAGAAGGTCAGAGAGAGAGGGAGACACAGAATCTGAAGCAGGCTCTGGGCTCTGAGCTGTCAGCAGAGTGCCTGATGCAGGATTCGAACCCACGAACTATGAGATCATGACCTGAGCTGAAGTCGGACACTTAACCAACTGAGCCACTCAGGGGCCCCTGACGCACAAGTTTTTCATTTTGGTGATGTCCACTTTCTTTCATTTTAATGTTGGTTGTGCTTTTGGTGTCATATTTAAGAATCTTTTACTAAAGCCCTGATCAGAAAGATTTATCTCTATATCTTTCTCTAAGTGTTTGGTAGTTTAACCTCTTCTTAACTTTAGGTCTTTGATCCATTTTGAGTTAATTTTGTTATGATGTAAGATAAGCCTCCCATTTTCATTCTTTTGCATATGGCTATCCATTTGTTCCAGTACCATTTGTTGAAAGACCAATTCCCCCCCACTGAATGGTTTTGGCACCCTTTTGAAGATCAGTTGACCACATGTGTAGGTTTGTTTCTGTACTCTCAATTCTATTCTTTTAATTTCTATGTCTTTCCATATGCCAGGCAGACTGTTTTGGTTACTGTTGATTTATAATAGGTTTTGAAACCAGGAAGTGTAATTACTATTATTTTGTTCTGTTTTTTAAAGATTGTTTTGACTGTTTGGGTCCCTTACAATTCCACATGAACTTTGGAATTCAGCTTGTCAATTTCTATCAAGAAGTCCTATGAGATTCTGGTAGGGATTGCATTGAGTCTATGGGTCAATTTAGGAGTATTACTATCTTAAAATGTTAAATCTTTTGATCCATGGACATGAGATGTTTTCCCATTTAGATTTCTCTATTTCAGCAGTGTTGTATGGTTTCTAGAATATAAACTTAGCACTTCTTTTGTTATAATCATTCTCAGTATTTTATTTTTTTGAAGCTATTGTAAATGGAATTTTTAATTTCATTTTTTGGGTTGTTCATTGGTAATTTATACAAATGCAACTGATTTTTGTGTTGATTTGATATCCTGTACCTTTGCGGAACTCATTATTTAGTTCTAATAGTTGTAGGTGAATTACTCAGGATTTGCTATATAAAAGATCATGTCATCTGCAAATAGAGATGATTTCTGCTGGTACAATCTGCATGCCTTGTATTTCTTTTTCTTGCCTAATTTCCTTCATTAGAACCACTAGTAAAATAGCCCCCAAGAGTGGACATCATTGTTTTGTTTTCTTTTTCCTTTTATAGAACTTCTGTTAGCATCTGTTGTAAGGCAACAAATTGTT
Source organism: Suricata suricatta (assembly GCF_006229205.1). Lineage (NCBI taxonomy): Eukaryota > Metazoa > Chordata > Mammalia > Carnivora > Herpestidae > Suricata > Suricata suricatta. The sequence continues at coordinate 57,616,320 of NC_043710.1, forward strand.
GCTGGGAACAAATTCTCTCCATTTTTATCTGGTAAAGACTTTATTTTGACTGCATTTCTGAAAGATAGCTTTGCTGGTTATTGGATTCTTGTATTTGTTTTTGTTGTTTGTTTAATGTTAATTTATTTTGAGGGAGAGAGAGAAAGCACACCAGGGGGAAATATGGGGTTGGTGGGGGATCGCAAGCAGGTTCCATGCTCAGCACAGAGCCCAGTGTGGGGCTTGATCTCATGAATCAGGAGATCATGACCTGAGCTGAAATCAAGACAGCTGCTCAACCAACTGAGCCACCCAGGCACCCCTGGGTGTGACTTCGTTGAAGGAATAGTTCCAGGAGTCTATTTTTGGCATTTGTTCTGACCACAGGAGGGTTCTTCTCAGCTTACTTATACCTCGGTTCTCTCCTATAAGCTGTCTGGCCTATTATCTAGACTGTATTTTCATTAAATCCATAAATCTTCTTCCAGTTGCCTTTCATCACATCTTACACAGTTCTTGAGAGCTTGAACTCTGTGGCTCTATTGCAAATGAAGTCAGTTCCTTTGGGAAGAGATTACAAACTGTTAATTACCTATTTCTACCCTCAGGCAGCTCTGGAGCTCTGGGGGTGAGGTCAGTGGCAAGCTTCTCTCTGAATGACACCCCTACTCTAGAAGCTGAACCCTTAATGAAGGCAAGGGTGGGAGGCTGGGCAAGAGCCTGATGTCTTCTTGGCTTGCTTCTCCTGGTGGTGGAACCACCAAGTCATAGGACAGGGCAGTTGTGATCAGGACATTCTCAGTGGCATTGTATCCAGGCTATAACCTTTGTTCTACAAATTGGGGGCTTGTCAGAAGAAGAGAACACCCATCTCTTGACATCACTTGCCTGGGACTTAGCAATATGTAGCTGGGGCCAGGATGAGGTAAGCTGAAGTCCTGCTGCTCCTCAGAAGAAAGCCCTCCAACAGGGCGCTTCAGTGAAAGGAGACCTTGTGTTCTGCAGTCAAGGAAAGTCAAGTTCTTTCCTCTGGAGAGGAGGCTTTGCATCACTCGTAGTGGGTAACAAGGGACACGTCTTGGTTTAAAAACCACAGATCTCTCATTTCTTTCTGAATTTTTCTACATATTCTTAAATAGATGTTTCTTCTTTTGTCCTTGGTACTGTTTCCAGAGCTTTTCATTGGTTATCATTTTACTAGTTCCATTTGGTGAGCGGATCAGCAGAGCTAATCTAGTTTGAGGTATACAATGTAATGATTTGATATATGTATATATTATGAAATATTATCCCAACAAATTGAATTAACATCTGTCACCACATAGTTACAATATATGTATATTTTTTACCTGATGGTGAGAGCTTTGAAGAGGAATGATTTTAAATACATTGTAATTACTTTCTTTTAATAGGACTATAGAATTGTCCTGTGAAACTGTTTGGGCCTGCTACTTATTGGTGAAGGGGGAGGAGTTCCTAAAAATTTATCTTAAGGAAATGTGTCTGTTTATATACTTGTCTTTTCTGAAGTCCATTTTGATAATTAATATTTTTCTAGAAAATTATCTGTTTGATCTAAATTTCCAACCTATTTACATAGGACTAAACCGTGTAATCTCTAATGATTCCATTTGTTTTTTCTGTCGTTTTGGGGGAGGGGTTTCTTTTTATGTGTCTTAAGCATTATTGTAATTCACTAATAAGATAATACTGTAAAAATAAATTTCCCTGCAACTTCACTGGTTGTGCTTTATTATAATAAATAATAAAGTTCCTCTACAATAATAAGTTTATTTAATTCTTGCTATGTATTAGGCACTTTGTAATTTTGATTTATATACTGATATCTATATGGATGAAAAAATTGAGTTATAGAGACTAATTTACTCAGTTATGCCTTTATGTCATAATTTTAAATTCTTAATTGGCTACAGGAAATTTAAAATTATTTAAGTTAAGTGAATAGATTTGTTTGCTTCCTAATGTCTCAACCTCAATTAACATCCAAAAAGTAATATAATTTTTATTTGCCAATACAATACACTTCTGTCACGTGGATTATATCAGTGAAGTTAGCAGGGGAAACATGTTACCAAAATTTCTCCAGCAGTTATTAGTACTTAAATTTGTAGTTGATATGAGAGATTCATTTTATTTTTTATTTTATTGGTTTAAAAAAATTTTTTTTATGTCTTTATTTTGAGAGAGAGAGACAGAGAGCAGAGGAGGGGTAGAGAGAGAGAGAGGGAGACACAGACTCTGAAGCAGGCTCCAGGCTCTACACTGTCAGCACAGAGCCCAACACGGGGCTCGAACCCACATGCTGAGGTCATGACCTGAGCTGAAGTCAGCCACTTAACCGACTGAGCCACTCAGGTGCCCCTATTTTATTGTTTTTGAGAGATTTATTTTAAATGGGTATTTTATGTTTGGAAAGTCAATGTAACAGTTATAACATTTAAATACAAATTTTGAAAAATGTCCACATCACTACACTCATTATATTTGAAAGCTCTTTTTATATGACATGGATATGACATGGTTATAGACAAAAGGAAAAAATCTTTTTTAAGAGAAATTGTCAAAAGCTTCTATTATATCTTCATTCTACTCTTGAATGAGAAATTAGGAAAGATTAGGAAAGAATTTGAGGAATAAAAATTGAGAGTTTTATCATTATAGAAAAAGCTTTTTCAGCAAGACTTAGTGACTATGTGTAATTGCTGCCCTCTTGGGTTGGTATAAGGAATACGTTTTTAAAAATAATTTGTACTGAGATTTCCCTTTCTTCTTTTAAAGGTGTTAAAATCATCACACAACAAGTTCAGCCAAGTAAAATCTTACCTAAACCAGTGACAGCAACTCTGCCCACCAGTAGCAATTCCCCTATTATGGTGGTTAGCAGTAATGGTGCAATTATGACAACTAAACTGGTAACCACTCCTACTGGTAAGTTTTGAGCATCAGTCCTTTCATTAATCATACATTCATTGAGTGATTTCTTTGTAGCAACATTGTGCTTGACACTGGGGATACAGAGATTAATGAGACCATTCTTTAAGAGCCTTTCTTGACTCCCCTTCTTTCCTCCCATCAAAAATTAGCTCTCTCTTACTATTGTCATGGTCCTCTGTTCTTTTCCTTTATAGCGCATACTACAGATTCTAATTACTTCACTATTTATTGATTTGTTTACTGTTGTTCACCTTATTAGACCATAAGATCCATGATAAAGGACAATCTCTGTTTTAGTCACCACCTATATAGAGAGCTGGTCTTGGAAGTATGTGTTTAGTTGGGATTGTTGAGGGAATGAATACACGGTCTCCTAGCTCACAGCGATCTCACTTACTCTTATGGAGTTGAGAGTCTCTGTTACATTGCCAGGTAGTAAGCACTGCTCGGACTGAGAAAAGCACAAGATGCTGTATTGCTCAGAAATGAGAGCAACCAGGCTATGCCCAAGGAAGTGACAGTGTAGAACATTTTAAATAGTACCGCCCTTTGTGTCCTTGAGCAGGTTACTGATCCCTGTAATTTTCCCTCATCTATTTAAATAGAATAACAAACAATACCTGTACCATAGGTTATTGTAAGTATGAGAGGAAATCAGGTATGTAAAGTCCCCAGCAGAGTGCTCAATAGTAAGTACTATTAATTTATATTAGAATTAGTCATTACTGTTATTTTAAATTTGTGTAACTCTTACCAGGTTTTTTGAGAAAAGCCAGTATTTAGATAATAGACTCTAAATAGTGTAAAATGATACCTGCCTCAAGTTTATAAAGGTATCTTTTATTGGCCAGGATGTAAAGGTCTGTAGAGACGTTACACTTAATTCCTCTTAGACTTTAATATTTCACTTCTGGCAGCAAAACAGAGACTTATGTTACGCAACCTGCTCAAAGTCACCCAGCCAGTAAAAGTCAGATCTGGGATATGAACTTAGATCTGTTTGACTCCAAAGACTTGTGCTCTTTTTTTTTTTAATTGTGGTATATAGAGAACATGAGATTTACCATTTTAAGTGTATAGTTCATTGGCATCCAGTGCATTCACATTATTTTGTAACCATTGTCGCCATCTGGCTTCAGAACCTTTTCATCTTCGTGCTCGCTTCGGCAGCACATATACTAAAATTGGAACGATACAGAGAAGATTAGCGTGGCCCCTGCGCGAGGACGACAGAGCCTTTTCATCTTCCCAAACTCAAACTACCCATTAAACAGTAGCTCTCCATCTCCACACACACCCCTACCCCGCATCCTGACAACCCTTCTACTTACTGTCTCTACAAAGCCTTGGGTTAAAAAACACTGTTATTCTTGCATTGAATTTGTCATACTTCCCCCCAAAACTTTTTTCCATTTGGTATAAAGATAGTAGTGTTATATATGTATGATTCTTTATATTAGCAAAAGGTAGTGAAAAATAGTAAGTCTGTCTGTGCCTTTGTGTCCAGGCTAGAAAAAGTATTCCAATTTTTAGAGTGAAAGCTTAAGTGCAAAATTTTTTGTTGCTGTTACAATCTGATTCACATTACATTTGTAGCATGTTTACTTTGCGCTAAATTTCTTTTTGGAGGCAGATATCTGTAAGGAATTTAAACTAATTCTACCTAATGTTCTTCCCCTCCTCCTTTTTTTGGGGCAGTGACTGCATTTAAAAAATTTTAAATATCTTGCTAAAAGCATTTTTGTGGGGTGGGGTTTGTTGAGAATGGTTATCACAGTGACTGTTACTATCATGAAAATATTTTTTCTCTTGAGGAAGGTGTTATCTCAGTCATTGTCATTCTCCCCCAGGCTAATAGTTCTTAGCTCAGTAATAGTATTTCTGAGTTACTGGATTTGTAGGAAACTACAATAGGCTTATCTGGTTAGTTTTTAATTCCTGTTTGGGAAAAGAAAAAAGTCCTTGGAATAGTGGGAAAGAGTGTAAAGTCCTTTGAGTGACACGAAGAAAAATATTCTAATGGGTCAGTTAGAGTTGAGGAAATATGTAAATAGTGAACTTTTTAGGCTAAAAGAAATATTCCTGGCAACTCTTGGCAGGTTGAACTTTAATCTCTAGTAAAATGATGGAATGACTCTTTAAAAGATGGATATATATTTAGAAAGTGCAGAGTACAAAATAGTAAAAGTTCATAAAATTCTAAGCAAACAATACTGCCTTATTTGCTGAGTGCTGACATTGGGTTTGGCACCGAGTAGTATAAAACAGATGCAGAGACCTTAAAATCCATAACAGAAATATCTAAAACACTCTGGCAGGAAAGATGATTAAATTTAAGTTTCTTTTGGCATAAAACTAGTGGAAGAAGGGTAGTGGAAGAAAGGAATAGAGTTAGTTATATTTTTTCTTGGGGTTAGTAATTTGATGCAACACATCACAAAATTTTATGTGTAGTATATATGCTGCCGAAGCGAGCACCAAAATTTTATGTGTAAAGTTAATTCAAATTGACTTGGCTGTAGTTCCTGCTATGTGCATTGAAAATTGGCTATAAATTGTTACTGAATGTCTTGACACCTTGAAATTCCATTTTCAAGTTAAAGCAATGTAGATTACATTGAATTATAGTTAAACTGTATAAATTGTCATTCTTCTGTAAGTAATGACAAGTTTTTCTTTTGGCTTTTCCCTTTTTATAGGCTCACAGGCAACCTATACCCGGCCAACAGTGAGCCCATCCATAGGTCGGATGGCTGCAACCCCAGGAGCTGCAACCTATGTGAAAACTACCAGTGGTAGCATCATTACAGTAGTACCCAAATCATTAGCTACCTTGGGGGGCAAGATAATTAGCAGTAATATAGTTTCTGGTAGGTATATCTGAACTATGTTGAAGGTATAGGTAACAGTAAGAGGAAAAACCATATTTCACTGTTGAAGGATTCTGTTTGATCTCAGTTTTCTGCTTAGAAATCTGTAGCTTTGTTTTTAGTCTTGATGTTTAGTGATTAAGTATAGTTTTTTATTTTTAATATTAAATCTTCACACATTAAGCTTTTGATAGTTTTAAAAGAGAAGTATTTAATTGTTTTTAATCAGAGTGGAAATACTATGATTTGCATTTGCATAGTGATTTTTCATTTACAAAGTAGTCTCCCATTTGTCAGTCCTTTCCAAACTGACAAATTTTGAATAGTTGGTGTCACCTACAATTTACAGATACAGATGGATTTAAGTTTAGAGAGATAAAATTGACTTCTCCAAGACCACACAAGCTACATACATGGTAGAAGAAAGGACTAGGATTTATTCATTAAGTATGTTTGAGGGAACCGTATCTGATCATTTCAATTACTAATGTCACTTTAGCTTTTTAAAATTAAAATATTTGAATACTTTTATTTTCTCTTCACCATTATATCGATTGTTTACTTTTTAAAAACATTTTACTCGGATAGTGAAAGCTAATATTTATTGGTATTTTGGAACTTTACCTGGTTTTTATCAGCTCTTTAATTTCTGGAGTATTTGGGTTGTAGACTCTGAAGTGGAATGTTAACATAGCATTTGTTTTCATTCTTATGTTTTAATTAAAATGATGTAAATAATCTCTCATCAAGTAAGCCCTGTGGACGTTATTGTCTGCCATTTTTGTAGACCAGCCATATTTTGTATGCCCCAGGTGAGTTGTTCTAACATTTTAAAGTGAAGGGATTGACGTTCCTGGCAGTATATGATGTTGCTGATAATTCAGAGTGAAAAAACAAAAAAACAAAAAACAAAGCAGGACATGGTATTGGCATAACACATTGTATTTAAAGCTGCAAATTTTGGCCTGATTTTTTAGTGTAAGTGAGAAAATACAACATTTGCCAAACTGAGGAGGGTGAAACCAGTAGGGAAAGACTCATACTCTAGCTTTGAGGGGATTTTTAAATAACACCATGAAAACTCAAATTATGATTTATTACCTGACAATATCTTAAACGGAATAGAACACATTCTCTCAAACATTTTTCAGAGAGTGGTCATTCTTCATTGGTATGTAGCTTTTTATGACCATATGGTTTTTCTTTACTCATGTATGGATTCATAATAACCGTACAGCTTGAAAGGAATGTCTAGATATCATGAGGCTGCTGTTTTCAGACCTTCCTTATGATTCAGCTGCTTTGTACCAGGGTAGAGCAATACAAGTAAGCACATTGTCCTAGAGAGGTGGTGAGATGTATGCCTTATACATGTATACATTTTATCCACCTTTGTATGTAAGTATGGAGCAACTCATGGTTAGTCGCTATTTCATGTGTATTGGGTGTGCACGAGAAGAGTTGTTAAACTTTTCTACCACTATAGGATATACTTGGCACACAGTTCAAACAGTGTTATTCATTGCATCAGACTTGTTTCATGTCTATCTCTTGTTTGTCTTCATGGTTTGACACTTTTATTTTAAGAAATTTCTCATTTCTGACTGCTCTAACCTGATCCTTATGTTACATATCAATATTCTTTATAAAGACAGTTGTCTTATTTTATAATATTTTTGTTATTTTGTGGTTGTGGGATTACAGGTTAGTTTATAGTAGTTTTCAATCCCTACTTATCTATTCTCAGTGTCTGGTAAGCCTAATTGGATGAATTTGGATAATCCATAATTAAATGCTGGATTTCAGAATCTATATCTACCCTGGCCCCCCCCTTGCCCCCTGAACAAAAATGAAATGGTTTTCTTAAAATATACCCAGACATCTAGCTGTAAGAATAGAAGACTAAAAAGAAAAATGGTACTTTCCTCTCATTGTGGGTAATTTGGAAAATACAGAAAGGTACAAAGAAAATTTAAAAAGCTACAGTTTTTACCATCCAGAGAAATATGTAAAAATTTAAGTGCATATATTTCTGTTCATTCCTTTTCTTGTTCACTTATTTTGGTTGTAAATGTGTGTATATATATCATATATGTTTTAAAATTGATATTGAGATCTAATATAATCAGCGTTTGCCACTTTTTCATGGAAGAGGATTATTTTCCTATTCCTTTAAATGTATCTTGATACCTCCTCTGCCCCCACTTCACAGCTACACAGTGATTCCTCATATGATGCACCGTACTTAGCCATTTTCTCATTGTTGAATGTTTTAGGCTGCTTCCAATTTTTTTTCATTATAAATAGTCCTCTGATGAGCATCATTATACATAAATTATTATGTGAAGTCCTTACTTCCTTTCCTCTAGAAAGCAAGATCATACTTCCACAGTGCTTTCTAGAAAGGTCAAGTTTTTCTTTTCATCAGAATAAGCAATCAAATGGAAGGTATAACTATTTTTTCAGTTATTTAACTTTTTCATGTCAGATACTTATGTATAAATATAGAGAGGCCTTTCAGATATGTAAGGTTTTTTGTGAGCTTTGTTGAGGGTTGGTGAAGGAACCATACCTATTTTATGTAGAAGATTGGATCCTTTGGAGATGAACTCATTATCTTGATTCTAAGGACATTATGGAAAGTTGTGGCAATGGCAAGACTTGAATTTTATTCTCTTGATCCATAGTAACAATGTTCAGGGAAGGAGCTAATATTTATATATCTTTTTCATTTGTTTGTTCATTTGCTCATTCTTTGAGCAAATCAACATAAACCAATACCCAAGAGACCAAATTGTCAGGGTGATGTACAAAATTCTCTGAATATAAAATCTGGGCCATTAAATTAGTTTCTTTGAGCCATCCTACCATACTGCTTACATTTTTATAGGAATCCTGTTTTTCAATAGAAATCCTGGAATGCATCCAATATCATAGTTCATGATCCAAATGTGACTTAACAGTAATTTGCACCCATTGTATCTTAAGTCCTTGTAAGTGAAGACTCTATATACAGTGGGTTCTCTGATAGTCTATGAGCCAAATTCTGGGCTGGGTGCTATGCTACCTAGGGATGCACATGAGATGCCTTTTCTGCTCTAAGGAATGCTAAACAAATGAATTTTTACACATTCTGTTGTGACGTGAGAAGCGTTAGACAGACTACTGTGAAAGTGTAGAGGAAGACCTTTTTAAGGAAAATGATAATTACAACATAGTTATCAACTGAAATACAGAAATATGTTCACTGGAATTTTAGATTTTTATAAATTAATAATTGTAGTTATAAACTATTCCATTTTAAAATGACACTGTATTTGCTTTTCCTTATGTTATGCCTTTTCTTCTGTTTTCTAACATCCTCCCCCCTCATTTTATTAAGCTGGTGAACTTGGTTTGCAACTGTCTCATAAATTGACAGTTTCCTGCAATGGAAAGGATTAGATGGTGACTTAGATACAAATGTAATTCACTTGTTAAGCAAGTTTTGCCAAAAAAGTGGTCCTTGTACTTTGGTTAAAGCTTGGCTAACATTTCCTTGAGATAGTTTTTAATGCTTACTTTCTAAATACCCTGTCTTTTATTAACCAAATATTTAGTGAGGCTGTATTATTGAAGGAGTCATCACAATCAATCATGTATGCCTCCATACATGGAGCATTGGAGTTGATTAAGAGTTAAAGTTGATATATGTGAATAGTGGGCAGTGTGGTTTTTGTGGCTCTTAACAGCTTACTGTTCAGAAACTACAGATAAGGGGGAAAACATTTGTGGAGCTAGTTTTTAATGTAACCTGACTGAATTACCTTGGGCTGATGAGACATTAGATGATGACAGATATATTACAATGATATATGAAGTAATAAAATTGCCAAAAATAGACTAGAATATTCTTATTCTTAGTGTATTACTAAAACTCTAGTAAGGAATGCTAAGTTTTCCCAATAGAAAAGAATAAAATTTTGTTTAACTTTTCTTCTTGGGAACATATTAATCAGTCATGTTTTTAATGAGTACCTGTTCTGGGCTTAGTCATTTGATGAATGATATGCAAGCATATAAAAGAACAATGTGACTTGCCTGTTTTCATGGGCATAGACTCATTGCAACTCATATGCTCAAGGACCAATGTGGAAACCAACACTGAGGGAGAGGTATATAGTGGATAATCCTGCAAATTAAAATCTGACAGAACCTGAAAACCTAAGAGGAATTTGGGCTCTATATGAGAGGCAATAGGAAGCCATAGTGAAGAAGTTACTTGTTAGACTATGTGTGGCATTTGTTGTAGGGTAAGAGTAGGAACAAATAAGGTCAAATTGGTAGATTAAGGGTCAGATCATATAGGATTTTGAAACCTAACAGGGAAAGTTGGAATTAAATATAAAATAAAATAAAAATAGGGATTAGGAAGGCTTTTTGTTTTTTGCTTTTTAAAATAATCTCTGCATGCAGCGTGGTGGGGTTTGGATCACCAAGAGTCAGATGCTTTACCAGCTGAGCCAGCCATTTGTCCCAGGAAGGTTTTTGACCAGTTTCACATGTTCTGGGTTCTTGACATAACTAAAAAAATTTTTTTTTGTTTTAGGATGTTTGATATAATGAGAGCTTCAGAGCTATTTGTATGATAGTGAAACTTGAAATAGGGGGAAAAAATACAGGAAACCATAAGAGATGAAGGTCTTTTGAGTCAACATCAATAACATTTTGAAAGAAGACATATATTGGTGACAGACTGAGTTCTTTCACATACTCACTGAACAACTATTACTGAGTAATGGCCATATGGTATGTGCTCAGCACTGGGGAATTAGTGATACAGAAAGGTAGAGTATGGAGCACAAGGGGATTTTGTTCTGTTTGGTGATACAGGAAACACAAGGCAAGATTTGGACCAGGATTTCTAGGCGTGCCAGTCAGAAAAATATAGGGTCCAAATCTGATAGGTATAAGAGAAACAGATTGTGGAAGGATATGGAAAGAGGGCACGATAATATGTTTGGATCAGTAGATACAGATCTATGAAATAGATCTTAATTGTTGAAAATAGAAATTTTTTTATATAAACACACACATTGGAATTTTCATCCTCAGACTCTTCTGAGTGCTGCAGATTACAAGAGCAGATGTTTAATCTGTGACTTGGTCTTGGAGTGTTTATCTTTTTTGACCACACAAATATAAATGTCTTATTTTCATACATTTCTCAAGAGTCTAATGTTATATGAATTCTGATAAGTATTTACCTCTATTTCATGTTCTTTTTTGGAGTTCTTTCATCACACCAGTCAAAAATAGATATAATACTGGGTTTGGGGAAGTATTTGGCAAGGAATACAGATTTTTATTTCAGTTAACTAGGTAGGGGAGGAATTTTGATGGGGAAAATGACAGTGATATTTTTAGATTCTGATTTTGGTGTGTAGGTTTTCAAATTCCAAAAAGATGACTGCTTTTAAAAGTCAGTTCTTAACACTCTCTCATTCTAGAACAACTTGTTCTTACTGTTCCAAGCCTTCATTTTCATCCTCATGACAGCCTCATGTCATCTTGGGATGACAGTGACTACGTGTGTTATTTGTGTACAACTTAAACAGAAATAATCAAATATCGCTAATCCTTAACTCAGGCCTCCTTTTCTCCCCCTTCTCTAAGGAACAACTACCAAAATCACTACAATCCCAATGACTTCCAAGCCCAATGTGATTGTTGTGCAAAAGACTACAGGAAAAGGAACGACCATTCAAGGCCTCCCGGGCAAAAACGTTGTCACAACATTGCTAAATGCTGGAGTAAGTAAGAGCTTGTGCTGCAGACTCAGCAGTCCACTGAGGATTTTAGAGACGAGCTATACAAATATTTGCCTAAGGACTTCAGAACCCCACAGTGGCCTGTATGCTTCATTTACCGCTACTGTGATGTAATAACTGTTAAAGCACCACCAACTAATGCCATTTTTCACAGTAATTCCTAAAACACGTGGCTCATAGCTAGGTTGCTTATGATGATGATTTAGATGCTTAGTTTGATCCAAGTGGAAGATTCCACTGCCTTAACTACACGGAGACCTCTGTTAGAGGACAGTTTTATTCCTGCCTCTGGCCAGTAGACAGAAGCCTAGTATTGGCCTGGGCTGGGCCAAAGGAGATATTTAGGATTAAGCAAATTAATTGAGAGGGATTTACTTTCATTTTACCTCTTTGAGCTAGGCGAAAAATATCAAAAACAGATTCATCATTTATAGTTCTAAAGACAAATGTGCAGAGGTTTGGAGTTAAATAAACCTGGGCTTTGTCTCTTAGTATCGCAGTTGTTTGACCTTTGGCAAATGTATTCACCTTCTCTCATCCTTAATTTCCTCATTTGTAAATTGGGGGTTATGATCTTTACCAGTGAGTTTGTTCAGTAACTGGGAGCTGTTTTGAAAGTGCTGAGGACAGTGCCTAGGACACAGGAAGTCCCCAAAAAATAGTTTTTCTCTTTATTGTTATTACTCAGGGTACTCAACTATTTAGGCTTAGTAATGTCCCTACTTTGTTAGAAAAAAACGAATGCAGTACTTCATTGTAGATCTCTGGTAGCTTCCTAGCCATCACAGTCTTTATAATGTTGCCATTAGATATTTCCATCATGTGAGAAAACATAGATTATTCCTAGTGTGAGTTCACATGATAAACCAAAAGTAAAGCCTGGATTAGGATTCCGATTTTCAGAACCCTTTCATAGTTTGTTTTGCAGTTTCATAGAATTTGATATATAAGATGGGATGCCATGTACCCTAAGTCCTGTGGTCACATACATTGAAGAGTTGTGTATAAATCCTAGCTGCTAGATATATCTAAGAGCAGCAGTTTGACACAGGAAATGATAAAACAAGCAGATCAGAGCATATAACTACATGTATGTATATGCACCTGTACTCAGCAACTTGCTCACCTGGGCACATCCACACACATACATCAGGAGATTTTTCAAAAAATAGCCTGTTAGTTGCTTTTGATAGGCTTTGAATGGTGATTATACTTGGACAGAGCCCATCAAGCTATTTAATAGATAGGCATGCCCACTTGAAAACTAGTGGCTCTTGGCAAATGAACTGAAACTTCTCCCAAATGTGAAGGGTGTGTGCGTATTAAAATAAGGAATCATATGATTGACAGACACTTCATATTTTCCTTAGACTATTTCAGCAGTTAGTTATAAACTTTGTGACTTTATAATCATATTTAGCTCTAAATTCATGGAGTGATTACCTTTGGCCAGCTCACCTGGGTGCTTTGTTCTTACTGGCTGCTAAGTTGGATGGCCACACATTTAGATGATGATGACTGAAAGTTAAAAACTAATAAGGTGAACATTTTTCCCTTTAGTTTTATGGATTTTAACTTTTAAAATATTAATAATTTAGTAAAATCACTGTCTTTGGATTTAAGGAAGCTCAAGTATTGACTCTATAAATGACCAGAAAATGGAACTTGAGAATAAAGCAGACAAAAGTACAAACAATGGTGAAAAGTTAATGGGCTTAAGCTATCTAGTTAATAGACTAAAGTGATATTAGTAACATGCTAATAGTAAAATGTGGGAAATGCCTTAAGGTCTTTTTGTTTTTGTTTTTGTTTTTTTGGTATTTTCCCATATAACCTCAGAAAGACTGTTAATATCTGCTAATTTCCTCTTTTGCCCATGTTTTTACACATAGACATTCTGCTATTCTTATAATTTCCTATTTGGGGACCTTAGTTTTTTTATATGCATATATTTAGCTACTGGTATAACACACAGTAGTTTTTTGTTATATGAATATATATTTCAGGTAAATTAGAAAATGAGGATAATGTTGGGGATGGCGGAGACCTGTAATCCTTATAATTATTCTTCTATAATTTCCTGACTATTTTAATGTACATATTCTATGAATAAGATGGTGTATTAAGTATTTCCCTATGAGATAATTTTTTAAATTCACTCATCAGGAAATAAATAATGCCTTCTTTGGACAGAAAGTTGGGCAGAGGATTCCTGGGACCATCTCAACTAAGTCTAGGATTTGTGATCACCTAGAAACATTGTATTTTGCTATTTAATTTATAGTCTTGTTCCCATCATCCTGGTGAAACCTCTCTGTATTTTTCAGTAAAAGAATAGTTTTTATCATTTAAATATGTAGAAATCTCATATATTCACTGACTTTAATTTAGGGAGAAAAGACTATTCAGACGGTACCAACAGGAGCAAAGCCAGCTATTATCACTGCTACAAGACCCATCACCAAAATGATTGTAACTCAACCAAAAGGAATAGGTTCCACAGTTCAACCAGCAGCTAAAATCATCCCGACAAAAATTGTTTATGGGCAGCAAGGGAAAACACAGGTATGCTGGAAAATGTGATGAATTTTCTTGGCCCTGGTATATTTCAGACTTCTAAGATTCCATGTTTGAAATTTGAATGAAATGATCAATAATCTTTAAAAAATCAGATTGTTAAAAATTATGACCAAATGTGTTAATTGTCTGTTTTCAAAATGTGTGTTTCTCTCTTCAGTGCTTTTGGGGGGCATGGGATCTAAATATTTGTGCCATGTCATAAGCAAAGATTGGAGAAAATAATTGCCTTGGAATAAGATTTGCTGAAGGTATTGTCATATTTGTAGAAGGTATTGTTATTTGAGAAGTAGATGCTTGAGGGAGACTGATAGTTATTTGGAATCTCTCAAAGAAAAGTATTTTTTATAAGCTAACTTTGAAAATACTTTATTTACTTATAAAATTTGTTTTACGTGAAACCTGAATAATGGAGGAGCTAGAGAATGTTCACTTTTCAAGCAATAGAAGTTAAGGGAATTTTCCTGGAAATTTGCCTAGAAAATTAAAGCTCAAGATTTAATCTTGACATTGCTAGGCTACTATTTATATATTTTGCGATACTTTAACTGCTTTTGTGAGAATATCAAAGGAAGCAATATCAGTTTTGGTTGTGAAATGGTATCCTAGAATTTTTGTAAAAGGTATTAATTTACCTTGAATAATTTGCTTTTAGAATCCATTCCCTCACAATCATGGTCCAGTAGTTTGGGTATCTAAACAAGTAAGTTTTGTGATTAGAAATAAGTCCAAATTGCCTTTAAGTTTCAACTGTAACAATTTTCATTCACTCCATCATCTAAGTCATAGTTAATCCACGTTTTCATTCTTGAATTCTTGAATGAGTGACTTAATAAGAGTCTGAAGAGGTTTAGAATCTTACATATGGAGAAATAAAAATAATTGTGGTGAGTTAACATTTTCATTCCAGAAACCCAGTTGAAGTCAACTCCTGGAGTTCAAGTTTTGAAGTAGAATAGTTCAGTTTGAAATTGTTCTCCCAATTTACTTGGTTTAGTGTCTATGGTTTTGACCTTTGCCAGGAGTTGATCTATTGTATGTTTCATATTCTGATGATAATTGTCTAAGTCAATATTTCTCCTGTTATTTCTTCAGAGATGACTTATGTTACAACCATATTTATTTTGCACAGGTATCTCAATTAGGAATTTCATTTGGTTGCTAATGAAAAGAAATCTGAAGAATGGTGGTTTAAATGAATTAGGGTTTTGTGTTTATTATGTTAATAAATATTCAGAGGTGCCGAGGTGGCTCAGTCAGTTAAGTGTCTGACTTCTGCTCAGGGCATGGTTTTATGGTTCATGGGTTCGAGCCCCACATCAGGCTGTCTGCTGTCAGTACAGAGCCTACTTTGGATCCTCTGTCCCCCTCTCTCTCTCTGCCCCTGCCCTACTTGTGCTCTCTCTTTCTTTCTCAAACAAAAACAAAAACAAAAACAAAAAAAACCACACACACACATTAAAAAAATAAATGTTCAGAGGGAGTAAATTCTGGACTATTATTGTGGCATTGGGAGTCTAGGCATTCTGAAATCCATGACGTGTGGGTGTTATTCTACTGTATAGCCTACAGACTGTAAAATGACTTCTGAAGTCATTATAGGCAAAAAGGAACAGGGACAGAGCCTCTTGGCAGAACTATGGCTGTTGCATTCTGGCATGTGCCACTTAAAATGTTGTATGTGGCTTGACTCTAATTTGTTCATAGATTGAATTAGTCTTTGATGAACAATGCTGTGCCCAAAGCATAATAAATGTACAGATTGCTATTTCCCGTGTCAGGAAAATATTAGTTCATGACTAGAAGTTTAGCATTTTAAATAGTGCTCTAAAATTTAAACTGGGTATATTTCTGCTTTTCTTCCAGGTTCTCATTAAACCCAAACCAGTGACATTTCAAGCCACAGTTGTTAGTGAACAAACAAGGCAGCTGGTCACAGAAACATTACAGCAAGCATCTAGGGTGGCAGAAGCTGGTAATTCATCTATTCAAGAGGGAAAAGAAGACCCACAGACTTATACAGACAGTAGTTCCTCTTCTACAGAGTCCTCCCAAAGTTCCCAAGGTAAGATCCATTTTACTCCAGACTTAGATAATTATTAGGGACATAGTACCCTAGTTCCCAAATAGTCGCAGGGACTGCAGACAAACGTGTGCTTTGATTTGCCGATTCTTTTGATTTTATTTTGTTTTGTTTGATATGTAATCAGTGAGCTGAAGTTTTGCTTGTGGTAAGGCTTACCATTCTTTCCTGAATGGCATATGTTCATCAAATAATTGGTAAACTTTAGATGATGATTTTGACAGGTAGGTATTATCAAACTGGATAGTGGTGTGATTCTTTTTGTTGTCCTCTGGGTAAGGAGAAGTATGCAAGAAAAGTAAATATATCTTTTAATAGTTATTGTTGAACCTTGAGAAGGAATCAAGGTGGCCAGACCTGGGCCATAAGTGGGTAAATAGAGTGACCATACATTGCAGCTTGCATAGGACAAGTCCTAGTTTATATCTGTTCTAGCATAATTATTAATAGCATTTTTTTTCACTCTCAAAGGTATCCTAATTTAGATGATACTATATGGTTGTCCTAATTATAAGGAAGGAGCTATGAAGCCAGACTCCGGAGTAGGGAAGTTGTTTATCCTCAGTGCTATTTTAATTATGTTGTTCATCTAGGAAGTCTCTTGAAATAAATTCTTGAATGGAAGACCTGCAAATGCTAGTACTCAGGTCCATCAGTTACTTTAAGCGCCCTTATTGTCAGGTGGTGGGTGTATTTATGCCTATGCTTGCTTGTATGCTCTGATGCATCTAATAAGCAAAGCTGTTCATCTTCTCTTGGTCATTCCTCCCTCATTCCATTCCTTTCCCTCACCTCCTCATTATTCTCTCGGGAATGCTTTCTGAGCACCTTTATTTTTCTACTGCAGAGTCTTCATATTATGTGCTTTTATTATTTTAATTCTTTAGTGGACTCTTCCCAGATTAGTGGGAAATTCAGATTGCTTACATGGTTCAAATTGCTGATTATTCCATTAATTCAAGTTGATACTTAGTAGTTTATACTACATACTAAGCAGTGTGCTAGGTCTTATAAACATTGAATAAAATATAGTTCTTGTTAAAATCAGGATTAGGGGATTAAAAAATACATGTACAACTTTAGTGGTAGTTTAATAAGTTTATTCACAACAAACAAAAATGCCAAAGGCTAAAAATTCACATCCCAGTAAGGAAAGGATAAGAAAGCTTCACAAAAGAGATAGCATTTGAAATGGTCTTTGAAAACTCATCAGTTAAACATTGATTTTTAACAAACTGTATGGCACTCATTTAGAAAGTGGATAACTTTCTTCAGCATATTATCAATGATAGTAATATTTTCTGAATCAATTTATTGAGATTTAGTTTATCATTCCATACTGGTGATAAGTTAGTCTTTATACTAGTCACCATGGAGTGATGCTTATTCTCTATTTCATTTCATCTTTATTTCTTAAATGATTTGATATTTATGGATTCCATTCTTCAACATGTCAGCTGCATTTTCCTCTTTTATATTTAAGTTTTTGATTCCTTGAATAATACTAGCCATTGTTTTCCTTGAGAAATATTTTTAAAGAGCAGGTAAAATGTTTAGCTTATGAGTTTGTGCTAAGAGGGGAACATAAACAGTACATGTTTTTATATTCATAATCTTGGGTTATCCTTTGAATTTGCTAGTCTTTTTCAAAGGAAGCTATGAACCAAACATTACTTCCCAAACATGCCATTTCATTAGGCAGTCTTCAGTTTTCATTGTAAGAAGGGGACAAAAGTTTGGCTATTTTTGGAAGTAATTGAGTCTAAGGTTTTCTGCTGTTCAGTCTGTTATTATACATGGCTTCATGTATTTTTGTTTATTCTGTATCATCACATATTTTTTCTTTTAAAAATATTCTGTGTTACAGAAAAATTTCAGTTCAGAATAGATATATCTAATATAGTTAACTGTAAAGCCAGTTACTATAATCTACCATCCTCCCTTTCCGCCTAATATCCTTAGTGCATTGTCACAAAGACCAGGGGCTGGGAATATATATGCTATGATTTAAAGGGAAAGAAAGGGATAAAGATTGTGGTCAGTCTAAGATCATGCTGGTTTTCAAGCTATATAAGGATCAAACCAGGTGGAAATGTAAGCACTACATAACAGTTCATTTTTCCTTTATATTGCTTTTGAGAGAGCGAGAGCACAAGCAGGGGAGGGGTAGAAAGAGGACAGAGGATACAAAATGGGCTCTGCACTGAGAGTAGAGAGCCCCATGTTGGGCTTAAACCTGTGAACTGCAAGATATTATGACCTGAGCCAAAGTTGGATGCTCAACCAACAGAGCCATCCAGGTGCCCCAAGATTTTATTTTAAAATAATCTCTACACCTAATGTGGGACTTGAACTCATGACCCCAAGATCAAGAGACACATGTATACCCACTGAGCTAGCCAGGTGCCCCCCAGATTTTAAGAAAGGAAAGAAAAATGTTAAAGATTTCTTTATTTATATTTTGTTTATTTCCAGAAGGTTTTAAGGTAGATTAGGTAGAATACAAGATTATATGAAATAAAATGGAAAACAGCAAGGAAAGAAAACCAAGGGTAGGGATTTAAGGTGGAACAAGCTATGAGGTAAATGCAGAAATGCATCCTGTATCCTATATAAAAGACATCACTTTAAGGAGGCCACAAATTTGTTTCTAGGATGATTTTTCCAGAAACCTTTATGATCTTTGTAGGTCATGGTGAGGGTGGGGAATAAATCGAGGTTAAGCAAACATACTACAGAACTTTTCAGAGCTATTATGTCCTAATATATATTATGAAAAAAGAAGAGTGGAGTATATAATGTAAAATGCTCCCCAACTTTTTTGACCATAGACTTTTGCAGAACATCTTGAGGAACTAATGTTCTCTGAAACATTTTGAGTGATACTGTCTAGGCAGTTAAGTACTGTGAAGACCTTGGGTTTTATGACAGTACTTCAGAGGGAAGGTACATAGTGCATCATAGAAGGGACATAGACATCTTAGGTTTAGTTTAGAAGGGATGATTTAGATGTGTAAGACATCTGGGAATCATTTTATCTGAGGAATGGTCAGTGGAAACAGGACATTTATTATGGAGAAGCTGAGGATTGGGTTGGGGACATGGGAGTTGTCAGTTTTCTCGAGAACTCTGACATGGAAGAGCGAAAAGAATTGATCTTTGTGGATACATGGATGGAAACCAGAACTATTAGGTAGAAGTCCCAGGAAGACCTGTTCCATTCCATGTAAGAAAATTTTCTAATTGTCATAACTCCAGAAATGGAAGGAAACTATATTAGAAAGTAGTGAGTTCTCTGGTATGGCAGTTCCTTGATTGGAGGTGGATATTGTGAAGATTTTAGTATAGGATTGGCGATAGCATTAAATGAACTCTTAGATCCCTGCTAGCTGAGAGGTCTTACTATTATTCTATGAAAGTGTGATACAGGCCTTTTATGGTAAAGTCACAGGAGACATTCTTCCATAGAGATGCCCGATCTGCCTTTGCATGTTAACAGTACGATGTGTATTTCTGGTGACTAACAGGTAGTAGATGTCCAATAAATATTTGTTAAATGACCCATGGGGAAAGATACTTGAGGGTTAGCAAGCCACCATGCTCAAGACAGATGGGGAAGTCTAGATGGATATACACTTCATAATCAAATGGTACTGTGAGATGAGGCTCTTGGTGTCTCAGTTATTGCACTCTGATCTCAGCATCAGACTCAATAGACTCAGATTATCTAGTCTAAGCATAAGCCAAAAGTAGAGAGGAAAATCGCTCAAGGAATGGTTTTCACATCTAGGTTCATTCTTTGTCACAGCTATTGGAGTTGCTGCAGTGATACTGTGTGATGGTCAGCTACTCCCTGGGTATGGGCAGAAAGAGTGAACCATTTCCCCAGTCCCTCCCTCAAGATAATGTCATTTGGGCCCATGTCTCTGATAGGTGCTCCCATGTGGAAATTTGTTTTCCTTTCTCATTCTGTTTCTACCTTATCTCTCTACAGATGCAATCCTTGCTTTCTTTCGGATTTTCAGTGAATGTTACAGAATTGGGTTGCAGTCATTCTGTGCCTGTAGGTTCTCTCACCTAGCCAAGGAATACTTACATTACCATGAGAATTTCTTAAATTTAAGAACATAGGTTTTATAAAAAAAAGAATGATTCCCTAATAAGTTCTTTTAAGTGTTAAGTTCTATTTGTCTACTTAGAATGAGTAAAGAAAAATTGTTACATGCGTCACATGACATTTGGCATTGTAGGGTAGTGTCCTTTAGTCTTTTAGAATTTAGGGGGAGAGTTTCTTGGAAATTATACATCCCTGATGTGGCACATATTCTACCTGGTATTTGGGAGGCAGGGACTACAGTTTGTTAATGGCAATTAAAAATTCCAGTTCTATTGTATATTGATTTTGTTTTCTTTGGGAAGGCTTTTTTCTTTTTAAGAGTCATTTTGTCTGCCCCAGTCTGTTTGGACAACTTTGTGGTTTCCAAAAGTAGAAGGTTCAAAGAAGGTTGAACTTATGTTGAATTTATTCTTGTTTTTTGGGGCTACATGAATTTTTTTTCATTCTTCTGTGATGCTTTCACTGACTAATCCAATTCAATGCAGTCTTTTTCTTTCTACATATTTGTCGTGTTTGCCCTAGTCATTTGATTTTACCCAAGAATATAAAGCTATATGTATGTTTATTTTAGGTCTCCTCCATGGTAATCTAAACTTGGGAGTGGGGATTGTGCCTTTATATCCTCCATAATTTTTGTCCTGTTTGGTATCCTGAACAAAGACATTTAGGAGCTTAATAATAGTTGAGTCCAACCTGATTATTCTGCAGATGGAAAACTCAGTAATTTGTTACTTGGTTGGATGCACATTTAGTATTTATATGCCTACCTTTATAGCATAAATATAATAAACCTTGAATTAGGGCTATAATTTATTTTGAAACTCACAAAAAGTCTCAGAATCAGGAACTTTTAGGACACAACAACAATATTTCTATTGTTTTTCATAGTTTATGAAGCTCTTTTACATATATTATTTCATTATATCCTCAGAAGTCCTGTAAGATAGATAGGTAGTTTTATCATTGCCAGTTTAGAAATAATGACACTAAAACCCAGAGACTCAACTTGAGAATAATTGCTAGAGCTGGGGCTGTAACCCAGGATTTTGATCTCCAAATGTTATATGTGTGCTGCTATATCATCCTGCTTCTAGATTATCTATCCATTCTTGTTACCGGCGGACAGGATTTCGTTCAGTAATTCAGCCATCCAAAAATAAGTAATGTTGCCTGGATGCTCGGGTTGTAATACAAAACACGTTTTCAGATGTATTGGGGGAAAATAAAGACTCCTACAGCATTTTCTTCTTATTGTACACAAACATCCATTGACTTACACAAATGCACACCTATTTATTATAGCAGTTATCACATTGAATTGTAATTTGTCTTTTTACATGTCTGTCTCCCCAACCAGATTGTGTGCTTCTTGAGCAACCTCTGATTACTCTGTAAGCTCCTGTATATCTTCAATCCCAAATATAGACTCCTGCATATATATAGGTGCCCAGTTTGTTGAATCAATGAATGAGTGAATGAATAAGTGAATACAGACATGAAAGATAGGCCCTCTGGGGGCTTATAGTCTTCTTGGGGAGATAAAGCATGAAGTTTACAATAAATACAAAGATTTTTTTTAAATTGTTTTTTTTTTAAGAGAAACTTTGTTTATAGGGTGTTTTTGTTTTTGTTTTTGTTTTTTTTAACTAATATAAAACAGATTCCCAGCCTGTAGTTCATGTAATTGCTTCCCGGCGTCAGGATTGGTCAGAACATGAGATTGCAATGGAGACTAGCCCCACCATAATTTATCAAGATGTATCCAGTGAATCACAATCAGCTACTTCAACAATCAAAGCTCTATTAGAACTCCAACAGACAACAGGTATGAATTCTCATGCTCAATTGAATGAAGCATGTTTTCTCTAGAGATGGGTTGTGCTAAAATACTACCACTGTTATATTTTCTTTGTTATTATTTGAGCACATTTCCCCCCTCGGGACTGGTCTATAATCATTGCTGCAGTCTATTTACTTGTCAGTTCAGTAAGATGTGCACAGAAATACTGAAGGATAGACTAGTCAGGGAGAAAAAAAATGGCAGAGCTCTTTTCTGTCTCCTGCTTGAAATGGGCAGTCCTGTTGCCTCTCTCACCAGAAGGGAGTAAGTTCCTATCATTTCTAAGCACAAGGATAGATGTAGTGTAGATGCCAGATTGAAGGGCCCCTACCATCCTCCTTCATGTTGATGGGCCAATTTTGTGATCATAAAACACCATTAATGGCCCTTGCTAGCATTCTAATTGGTTTTGTCTTTATATTTGCATTGTGTCCATTTAGCCATTTGAGCTTCCATGCAAAGTTATTCTTATTTAACAAGATCTAGTATTTCTAGTTACTAAATATCTTCAATAAACAAAACCCGTGTTATTACTGACTTTTCTATTACAAGAAGTCAGAGATTGTTAGAGTATTTAAGGACCTTCGCAATGATCTTATCCAGCCCTTTCATTTTATGCATAAGTAAACTGAGATCCAGGGAAGTTGCCCAGTTGGTTCGTGGCAGAGTGAGACTCCATGCCTAAGTCAGTGTCCTCTCTACTTGTGGGGTTACTGTGGTATTATTTTGGTTTGGTTTTGCTTTCTTTGTTTAAATGATTATCTTGATTTTGTCACACTATATCCTTCATGGGAGTAATCTGAATGATCATTCAGTGGACTTAATTACTGACAACTAACTATTTATTATAACATCCACTTGACACTAGCCAAAGAATACGAGCATTTAATACCTTTGGTTAATCTGTTAGTGTTATTTTTGGCCTTAAGCATTTCCTCAGTTTCTTGTCTTTGACATACTCAACCATTTCCGTTAATTCTTATAGAGGGTGGAAACTGAGTAAGTAGATTTTATAGAAAACAATGACAAGATAGAAAGTAAATTTATCCATGGAACCCATTCTAGATTCCAGACTACTCCGTAAAAACATTTTTGTACGAACAGAGAGGTCATTTTTTCCTAACACTGAAAATTTTTATTCTTTAAGAGCCATTGAAGACTTGGTAACATTTCTTTGGAAATTATCTTGAATTTTTAATAAATCAAATTAAACTAGTCATTGTATTGTGCTATTCTGGGTAGATATGATATAGAGCAAATCATACTGTATACTGCTTGTTCACGATTTGTTTTCAGGTCAGTAAACTCCGGAAACCAGGGACTACCTTGAAGAAGGGTAAAGGAAATGTTCTAAGACGAGTGTATACAAGGAAGACTGATTGTTTGGACTAGTCATATTAGGGGGGAATTTTAGTCTGATTGCATATGTGTCCTTCTTACAAGGCTGCTGGTCATGGTTGCATAAGCTGTGCGCACTACAGCCATACATAGCAGTCTGCTTTTTTCGTTTCAACTCACTGTCTCCATAGTCAGTGCCAGTTGTGGCACCCCAGAGGGCTGGCTCATTATTCCCATGGACAACTCTGGTGTTGATACTTGTTTGTAATAAAAGTTAACCTTTCCCCTAACTTTTCTATGCAGTAAAGGAAAAATTGGAATCTAAACCAAGGCAACCTACTATTGACTTGAGTCAGATGGCAGTGCCTATTCAGATGACGCAGGAAAAGAGACACTCTCCTGAGAGTCCATCCATTGCTGTGGTAGAATCAGAGCTAGTTGCTGAATACATCACTACTGGTAGGTGTCCTCTTAAAAAGTAGTATTAAAAAAAAGAAGTAGTATTGAGGTAGGAGAGCTACCTTTCTGGATTTTATGGGATGGTTGTTTGGGAGAGAATATCGTTTTTATATATCTAGATCTTTTCTAATTTGCTCTGAGAGCAAATTCACATTGTCCTTGGGACTTAACCCTGTCTTTAATGACAAGGGAAGAAAATCAATTGGTTGTTACAAACTGGCAGCTGATAAAAAAATCGTAAGTTGGCCATATATAAATAACATCTGTGAATATAGAGTGACAGTTGTAGAGAGAGGATAAAATACCTTTTGTAGAAGAATAAATATTTTTATGCATCTAAATATTTTAGTTTTGGTGGAGGGGGGAGTTGGGTCAAGGGAGAAAGGAGGTATAAAATCCAATACCTTTTTTGATGTGAAGAAAAAAATTTGGAAAATTTTAAATCTTTGTAAATACTTAGGAGTTCTGGTGGATAGCAAATTCGGTATTTGCTTAAAATGTGGTCTGGCAGCAAAACACTAATGAGAGTTTTGGATGGCATAGATAAAGTGGAACAGGAAGGATAATAGATTGTTTCTCTCGTGTTCTGGTGAGACCACACCTGGAATACTGCCTTCTGTTTTGGACACTTCATTACCTTGAGATTTGAAATAGTTCAGAGAATAGTAATGTGAATAATTAGGGGTTAAGAGAAATGACTTACAAGGCAATATGTAAAGAGCACCTGTCTTAAGTTTTCTTAAGCAGTGATTTAAAGAGAACATAAAGTTACAGATATTTAGAGGGTGTAAATACCAAAGCAGAAAAAGAACTCTTTGGTATCATTTTTGGAGATATTTTTAAGACTAATGGGTTAAAGTCGCCAAAAGGGAAAATCCAGCTAAGGACTATGGAAAGCCATCTAGCATCTTTCTTAAGAGACATTTGGCAGAACGCTAACTAAAGCAGAGGGCAGTATGTTGGGGAAATCGGTATTAACCTCTGGGGATAGACTAGATTATCAAATGGTAAATAGAAGAAAAGACCTATGATTTCTTCCCTTACTTATCCTTTTCAGAACGCACTGATGAGGGGACAGAGGTTGCTTTTCCCCTTCTAGGTAAGTGGTGTGCATCCATTTGTAGTATAACCGAAGGTAAAATATTGTTTTGGGGGAAACCACTTAAATGGATGCGCTCTACTCTGATCTGGTAGAGGAAAGGTAAGCTCCGTTCAGTGAAAAGGAGACTTTCCTTTTGCAGGATAGTGGGATCCTTTCTCAGAAATGAGCAGTTTGACATTGGAAAAAATAAAAGTTGTTTAAAAAAATAAGTCACTGTTTTATGCTGTTTATATGGCCCAGTTAAAGGTCAGTTCAGCTGTTTTCTGAATGTTCATTTGTGACCTCCTTGCATGATCTCCCATCATATCCTCTGCCACGTTAAGGATTTTTCTTTGACTTCAAACCCAGCTCCGTAGCTCTGACCTCTTGTATTATCCGGCAGTGGGTATTAGTCTTCTCTGATGTTTTGCATGCTGGGAATTACTGTGAAGAGACTTATAGTATCTTGAGTGAGGATTATTTTTAAATGATTTTGGTTGATCTTCTATGAAATCCATTTTGTTTCTTAATGAAAATTCTAATGTCATAATTATGACGATTAGTATGGACGGCAGAAATGTTCCATATAATCTGATAACTTCATGAGAAATTATCTTATTGTTTATTTTTCAGATGTCATTCATTTCTGATGGTGGTGCCATCAGTAAAAACCTTTATTAATTTGCTTGTTCAATTTTAATATTAGTATGATTTGTTTTTCTCCTAGTCAGTCACATTATAAATGATTTCAGTAGTAGTTGTTTAATGTCAGCACCGATGCCCTTTTTTTCACTTTGATTGAGCACATATGGAAGATTTGATTAAGTCATATAATTTTAAATGTACATATAAAGCACACTATGAAATGCAGTAAGATACTATAGTACATTTTTACCAGTGATGCTGCCTATAATCTCTTACATCACATGTCGGCATATATATATAACAACAGTAGAAAACTGTGTTTGAGAATATAGATAGAAGGAGTTATAAAAATAACTTAAGCTTGTTTGTATTTCACTGGGTAGCTTATACTCATAATACCTAAGTGGCACTTTGACATTGATCTCTTTAGTGGTCATCTTACCCTGGGACACTCCACTATGATTTTTCGAAACATGGAACCACTTGAATATGGAACTACTTGAAATTGCAGATCAAGATACATGAGCACTGGAATCATGGGTTATTGAGAGAATTTTGATATTCTCAAATGCCTTAGCTAATTTTACAGATTTATTTTACTCTGTTCTCGTTTCAAAAAGTTTGTTTCCTGGTAACCATAAGCATTTTTAAAGCTCTGTAGACTAAGAAGTGCTGAATGTTCTAGTGTTTAAAAGTGTTGAAGGCGAGGCTGGTAAAAGATGGTAAATTGGCACCAGTTTCGACATATCATTTTGCATCTATTTATCAGTATCAATATAAATATATAGTTTACTCCACTGGACCTTTATACCAAGAGAATAAGAAATGGGGTTTTTCCTATAGTGAATTCTCACCCGTTTGTGTCAGATGAGCTAAATTTGAGAAGGTGAAAGAACAGCGATTTCTCTGTTCTTTGATTAACTTTATATTGTAATAGTTAACAATTTAATACTTAATTAAATTTATATTTTAATACTTAACATTTTCAGTTCGTTACTTCATTTGATCCTCTTCTAGGTAGAAAAAATCTTTTAGTATCCCATTAAAAACACAAAAATCAAACAAATATAAAAGCTCTAAGTTTTAGAGGTTCATGGAATTTTGTTTTGTTATTTTAGAGGCTCATAGAATTTGAGTGATCTCTTCAAGTTTGCATAGCTGTTTGGTGGCAGAGTGGGACAAAATCCAGGTGTGACTCTTGGTCCAGTTCCTTCTGCAGTATCATTTTGACCTCTCGTATCTATAGGAACTATAAGGCTGCAGGACAGTGTCTGTGTCATGTAAAAGAATGAATGCTTCTGGGTTTTGTATTGCATTTGGAACTAGGACCAAGAAATTAAAATAGTATCTTAATAAATTAAGTATTATCTTAGTATCTTTAAAGATACTAGTCTGGGATTTGATTACAGAAATTCATTATTGATTTTTGCTACCTTAATGGGGTGAAGGTTCTTGGAAAAAGCAAGTATGGCTCACAGGAGGATGTAGCTTTAAGGAGTTTGTTCCTCCTTTGTGATACTAGTTTTCAAAGTGCTTCCATATTTCTCATCTCATCCTTATAATAGCTCTGTTATTCCCATTTTACAGACGAGGACACAGAGTCTCAGGGAAGATAAGTGTCAGAGTCACACAGCTCATAGAGGGGCAGACTCTGGTGTTCTGCCTTCTAGTTCACAGTACCACACTTTCTCTCTGTGATGCAGTCTCATACACATTTGTTTAAAATGACTACTGGGTACAGATGCTGTGGTGATTTCTAGAGAAATATCATCACCTCCTCTATTTTCAGTCAGCCATCGCTCCCAGCCCCAACAGCCCTCCCAGCCCCAGCGGACCCTGCTCCAGCATGTGGCTCAGTCACAGACCGCAACACAGACTTCGGTGGTGGTGAAGTCCATCCCGGCATCTTCCCCTGGAGCAATCACCCACATTATGCAGCAGGTTGTATCTCTTCTTTCTCTCCCTACCTTCTGTAACTGCCTCCTTCCTGAAATAAGGTTTAGTTTCATCTGTTGTAAGAAAGGAAATAACTGAGTTGAAGAGTATTTGTGTCATTCTTTCATCTGTGAGGACTGAGTGGAGGAAATGAATTGAGAGTCTCAACACTGGAAAGTAATTACAAAATAGTATTCTTGGATCTTCTGTAAACTCAGAACATTTCAAAGGGTGGGGCTTTCTAGACGAATCTATGACTTCAGAATTGGCTACTGTTTCTGTATATTTATTGTTATGGAAGAATTTATCACAGAGTTGAGATTTTTAAATGAAATAGAAGTTGACTTGTTTAGTGGTTTGTTGGTTGGTTTTTTGCTTTTATGATGAATTCTTACAGGAAATGTTACGAGTAAGTAGGTATAAACATCAAACTTTTATTATTTATATGTGACCAGTTAAGGGGGAAGAGACTCAATGGGAAGGAGAACGAGTTAATATAAAACAGAAAATCTGGTACCAAGGGTAATGGGGATAAGCTAATTTTATGTCAGATACTGTGCTTTGAGCTTTAAATACGTTAATTTGTTTAATTCTCACTATGATCCTGGAAGGTGGGTATATTATCCCTCTTACAAATGAGGAAACTCATGTTCACAGAAGTTGAGTAAAAATAAGTAACTTATTCTGGGTGGCAGAGCTAGGATTTAAACACAAAGCATCTTGCCTCTTTACAAAGTGATTATCGTAGATACCAGATTTAAGCGTGACTTATCTTTAGTTGTCACATAAATCACTATCAATTTGATTGGTAGCAGTTGATCCTAATGGTCAGCAAATTAACCTGAAAGACAATAAAGAAATTGTTGAATTAAAAACTTGTATGTGCAAGGTCATTATGAGATAGGGAGGATTTCAGTTGAATCTCAAAAAGTTTTAAAGTTTAGAATGAAGGGATAATGTAACAAGGAAGTGGGAAGGATGAGGTTAGAGCGGATTTTGTGTCACTGAGGGAAGCTAGGCAGCCAGAGGTTTAGCTGGGTACCATATTTCAGCCTGCAGTCTGGCCCTCATCATTGTCACTCAAGATTGATGCCTCCTCCTCTCACAATTATAACCAAAATAGGAGAGTCTCCCTTTTCTGACAGGAGGGCTCTTGCCCCCTCCCCAGTGTCCTTCCCTCCTGGCAGCCGAGTCTCCGGGACACTGTTGCCTGCTGGGCCCACAAGATAGCCAAAGGGGCGAGCAGGACTAGCACAAAGGGTGGTTCACATGGGCTTGGTGAGGCCTGAGGAACCGTTTCCTCTCTGGCCAGAGAGACCCTCAGTGGGGACCTGGATGGGTGTGGCCCTCAGACAACTCTGACTTTCTGGACAGCATGGCCAAAGTGGGCTTCTCTGAACTTTGACTTTCCTCTGGACACCTTATTCCTGGGTGGCTGCGTTCTTCTTTGGGTGGGTCAGTATCTCTGATGACCAGGCAAGACAGCCGTGTCCTGAGTCAGGGAGCCTGTTCTTTTCTGTGTTGGGCTGTGCTTGCAGGGTAACCTCATTCCTCTTACCTGTAAATTCTGGGCCCACTTTTCTTATAGAAAAGAGTAGACCAGTTTTTGCAGCACTTAATGTCTAAGAGTTGAAATTACAGGAGGCTCAATCTAAATCGCCCTTTAGATTTAGAAAACTTGAGGTTTCTTGGTCTTTTTAGGCTCTTCTGAAAAATTTTGAATGAATCTCATAACCAAGTCTTTTCCAGTTTGAGGAAAATATAGCAATGTAGGTGTTTTTCTTATTTCATTCTTACTTTGTGCCTTTTTTACTTAGGCATTGAGCAGTCACACTGCTTTTACCAAACACAGCGAGGAACTTGGAACTGAGGAGGGCGAGGTTGAAGAGATGGACACTTTAGACCCTCAGACAGGTCTGTTTTACCGGTCTGCCCTGACTCAGTCACAGTCAGCTAAGCAGCAGAAACTTAGCCAGCCCCAGCTGGAACAGACTCAGCTGCAAGTGAAAACTCTGCAGTGCTTCCAGACTAAACAGAAGCAGACCATCCACCTGCAGGCAGACCAACTCCAGCACAAACTCCCGCAAATGCCCCAGCTTTCCATCAGGCACCAGAAACTCACCCCTCTCCAGCAAGAACAAGCACAGCCCAAGCCAGATGTACAGCACACACAGCATCCCATGTTGGCCAAAGACAGGCAGCTTCCTACCTTAATGGCACAGCCCCCGCAAACTGTAGTACAGGTGCTTGCGGTGAAAACCACGCAGCAGCTCCCTAAACTGCAGCAGGCTCCGAACCAACCAAAAATCTACGTGCAACCCCAAACCCCCCAGAGCCAAATGCCGCTCCCAGCCTCATCAGAGAAACAGCCGGCAAGCCAGGTAATGGAATATTGGTAGCATGCAAAGTTAAGCTTCTCTGTTGATGGAAAAAATGAGAACACCACGACCCTATTGTGATTAGCAGTGCTTTCTCCTGGCAAGAGGAAACTCAAAAGCCTCATTTATGCTGGTATTACTTTACCCCATCAGAAAGTTGACATTAGGGAAGAAATGCGCTCATTGACATAGGAAGGGAAAAAAAGCATAGCACTCAGAACTTCATTTTCCAGGCAGTTTTTAAATGAAATCACTTCAGCATTGATCAGCAGTGCGAAGAAGCGAGATCCCTAAATTATTTGTATTTTTTTAGGTACAAAAGTTTTTCCCACGCCTGTAAAACTATTTCATCTGTGGCAGTAATGCTAAGTAAACTACACAGTCTTTTAAGGAGCTTCATTGAATGTCTTTCTTTGTAGTTTATATCACCACTATCTAGTTAATAAATTTATCTTCTAGATTTACCTTCTGTATTGCAGAGGAATTATCTGGATATTCAAAAGAAAAATTAGGGAAAACTAGTGGCTTTGGAGTAATGTATATATGTGTGTGTATATTATAAATACATATATAGAGAATATATTTGTATAGATGTATTTTGAAGCAAATAATTGAAAAGCCTGCGTTTTAGTTTTAAAAGCTGAAGATGATACAAATAATTTGAGAACGACTTGAAGGTATCCTGTATGGGGATATAAATCCCAAAGGAAAACAAGGCTGCTGTGACTTTTTTTCCTTTATGCTATGAACCTTGGCTAGCTAGACAGAGGTTCTTTCAACCCCTTCTCCTTCCCTAGGT
Source organism: Suricata suricatta (assembly GCF_006229205.1). NCBI lineage: Eukaryota > Metazoa > Chordata > Mammalia > Carnivora > Herpestidae > Suricata > Suricata suricatta. The sequence goes on from NC_043710.1 coordinate 57,647,186, forward strand.
TTCTTAGAAATAACCAGATACTTTCCCGTCCAGCCCTTGTATTAAAACACTAAGCTTCAAAATGTCCTCCTAGTATACTGCACGAATGTGTCTTTTGCCATATTATCTGGGATGTTTGATAGGTTTTCTCAAACAGATGTAGCTATAACACACACAACCCCAATTTGTTTTCAGGTGGAGCAGCCAATTATAACCCAAGGATCCTCTGTTACAAAGATAACTTTTGAGGGGCGCCAGCCTCCCACAGTTACAAAGATAACTGGTGGCAGTTCTGTGCCTAAGCTGACATCACCAGTTACAAGCATATCTCCCATTCAGGCCTCTGAGAAGACAGCTGTATCAGACATTTTGAAAATGTCTTTGATGGAAGCTCAGATTGATACAAATGTAGAGCATATGGTAGTGGATCCCCCAAAGAAGGCTCTTGCCACCAGTATGCTCACTGGTGAAGCAGGATCATTACCCGCCACCCACGTGGTGGTGGCAGGGATGGCGAATTCCACTCCCCAGCAACAGAAATGTAGAGAGTCCTGTTCAAGTCCATCTGCTGTTGGCCCTCCCTTAACGACAAGGAAAATCGATGCACCAGGAGTGCCTGCAACAGGCCAGTTCATGCGTATTCAGAATGTAGGCCAAAAGAAAGCTGAAGAGAGCCCAGCAGAAATTATCATCCAGGTAAGAATTGGAAGGAACATGAGAAATATCGGGCATCTTGGGGGTTGTGGGTTTGGCATGTTTGGGAATGTCACAGGAAGAGTCAAGCCAAGATGGCAAAAGACAAAGCGATTATTTTTGAGATGGCATTTGACAAATTTGGTTTAATACCTATTACAAATATACAAATTTGTATTTTCTGGAAGAGAATCCTAGAAAATTGGTGGATATTATCATGGCATACGTTAGAGACAGTCAAGAGCCCTGAGCCCATATGTCAGCTTGGTTTATAGACTCGAGACATACTTGCCAGGGTTAACTCAGTAAGTCAACCTAGAAAAACCAGCAACTTGATGGAGTCAGACTTTGGGCTCCCCAGTCTTTCCTTAAAACCTCCTTTGATATAACTGGATTGTATTTTCTTTCAAGTTAATTTTAGGGACCCTTTTCTTTGAAAAACCAATTCTTTATCTTGATTCAAATTTATAGTTTCCAAGACAGTAAGACTTTAATTAACTGCAGTGTCTGGAGAAACATGCTGTAAGAAAATGTTTCTATATGATTTAATTTTATATTAAAGTTGGGATTAATCATAAAGCTTTCCTTTTTATTTCAATCATTGTTATTGAAAAATCTTGTTATGGTTACTGTCCTGCCTTGGTAAGTATAGGCTAGTGAATGTAATGAATTAATTATTCATTGGCAATAGATCTTCCTATGCCTCACATTCCCTTCATTCTAAAACTCATCTGTCATCATGCATGATAGATCAAGACCAGACCAGCCCTTCAAAGTTGTGTTTTACTTTTACTTTTCTCTTTGTTAGGCTATCAGGTTGTTTTCTTGACATTTTGGGGGGCTAAGCTGATAGATGGCTTAGAGGGTATCAGAACAGCACATTTTAGTTAATGGAGAATTTGGATTTATTGAAATGGAGATCATCTAGGATTTACTATAAATTCACGGTTGTCTGACTTTGAAGTTTCTGTGGCAGACTTTCCCTTTTCCATGATGCCAGGCTATGAGAGAATGCAAATTGACAAATATTCATCCAAATATGATATAAATATATGGGGGAAATGCTTACAGGCAAATAGAACTGGCCATTGAAAATTTTGTTCCTCCATGTAAAAACAGTTGTTAGTGAATTAAGTAATTGGGTTTAAGTTTATTTACTTATTTTGAGGCAGTGGAGGGGCAGAGAGAGGGAGAGAGAGAATCCCAAGCAGGCTGTGTGCTGTCAGTATAGAGCCTGATTCGGGGCTGCATCTGAGGAACGATGAGATCATGACCTGGGCTGAAATCAAGATTTGGACACTTCACCAGCTGAGCCCCCCAGGCACGGCATAAGGAATTCTTGACAGAGGATTTGTTGTTTTTTTCCCCCTGAAGAGGTCAGAGTATGGTGGAAAAGGAGTGAGTTCCTAGCTTTGCCCCTCACTTTGTGACTTTGGGCAGGGCTGTTTAACCTCGCTGTGCCTTAGTTTCCTCATCAGTAAAATGGGAATAAGGAATGTCTATTTCACAGGACTGATGGAAGGATTACACAGAAGTGAGCTGAAGCGCTTAGCACAGTACCTGGCTTTTAGTGATTGCCCATAACATGGTAGCTATTACCATTTCTACTAAAATTTACTGTGGCTCCTGAGGGTTTAAATTGAAATACTAAATTGGAAATTATTTGGGATAGCTTATTTGGAAATGGTTTTCTGTACTTTATGAACAGGGCTGATAATATACTTTGCTTCATGTATCGAGGATGGTACCTAATGAGTAGGCTCTCTACAGAATACGCGAGCTAACTTTTAGCACGTACCATGTGCTAGGTAGCTATGTCGGAGGGAAGAACCATAGTATACTGGTTAACAACCAAGCTTTTTGAGTCAAAAATACCTGGATTTGAATCCCACCTACACTCTCCCTTACCAGCATTGTGGTTTGGAGTTAACCTCAGTAGCTTAATTTCATTACCTATGAAATGGAAGCAATGACAATTACCTCACAGGGTTGTTCTGAGGATCGAGTGGGAAAATGTATATAATGCAGCTAGTTAAGTGTCTGATATAGAAGAATACTCAATAAAGATAGCTCCTGTTACTATAATTGTCATTAATATATTGTTAGAATATTTTCAGATCTTACTAATTATACTTAGCTTTGACCCGAAGTATTGATTTTACTGATTTGGTAAAATAGAATGGGGATTAATGAAAGAAGTCTGCGGAAGTGCTTTGATTCCTTGAAAAATGTTTTATAAAAATTCAACATGTTTAATAATAAGTGCTTTGAATGAAAAGCATTGTTCTTTGTAGACTATATATAATCTGTATTTCGTTCATTTGTTCATTCATTCATTCATACCACATGTATTATTTAACCTCTATGTTCTAGGGACTGTGCTAGGTGCAGAGACTAGAGGAATAGATAAGATGAATATATCTTCTATTCTGAAGGAGTCTGAATATGTGAATTAATAAAATTTTAGAACCTTGAGGATCTTTAAAGTATATCTTCTCTATTTCCTTTTACACGAGGTTAAACTAAAACTCAGTGAGGTAAAGTGACTTATTCAGAGGTCCACAGCAAGTCTGAACCAAAACTGAACTAAAAATTCAGGTTTCCTGACCCCTCCCTGAGACTTGTACACAAGGATCAGCTATATGGGACAGAGTGAGGGAAAACAAATAACAAAAAAACTCCACTATCCTAGATTCAGTGCCTTGGCATCTTGCAGTATTTTCTTGATAATCTTAAAATTAAATTTACATCCCCTCACAAAAGAAGATTGTTTTGGTCAGGTATATTTTTAAAATGACGATATTCAGTTTTGCTCTGGAAATTTTAATGTTAAAGATGGGTTTGTGACAGGCCCTGTTCAGAGCTCTGGGCCTCTAGCAGTGTAAAAAGACAGTCAAGATATGTGCCCTGATACATATTCTCATGGAACTTATGTTCTAAGAGTGAGAAGAAAAATTGACAAATACGGTAAATGCAATGAAGAAAAAGTAAGAGAATGTGATAGAGGTAGGGTAGGGCCTACCCAGTGATCTGGTTGCATGGTCATAGAGGGAAGGCTTCTCAAACCCTTTTACTCTGAGCATTTGAGCTAAGATGCGGATGACAAGACGGAGCCAGCCATGCAGAGATTTGGAAGAGAAGTATTCCCAGGAAGAGGGGAAGAGCCAGTGGGAAGACCTGGGTAGGAGTGAGTTTAACATAAGCCTGGAGCCATGATAAGAAGTTTGATATATTATAGCAAGTATGACAGGAAGCAGTTGTAGAACTTTAAGGGGTTATGATGTGAATGGATAGACCTTTTAAAAAGTTGAGAAAGAAGAACCTAATAAGGCAATATGGGCATAATATGTGTTTGACTACTGGCATTTTTATTGTTTAAAAGACAGTATTGTCCTCTCTCATTTTCAAGAAAGTGTTACTTTGTGACCCAGATAAATAACTTCCCTTTTGAACTACCAGAGGGTTACTGAAGGGTTTAAAATGTTTTGTGGTGTCAGCAAATTAACTATTCATCTTGCAGATAATAATGAGTGAAATCTGACTACACTTAACATTTAAAATTTGCTTAATGGTCGAGTGAAAATGTCCTTTAAAATCTGTCTCTTGAATTAGGCACAGCCTTCAGCCTCCTTTACTCGAAGTGGCACCATCAAGAAGTGGAGAGATCACTTTAAATTGTATAAAACTTGGTTTTGGATCCTGGCAGTTTAACTTTGACCAACTGTGTGATCTCGATTAAGTTGCTTACCCTCTTAGTTTCCTCATTTGTAAAATGGGAATATTGTTCTCTTTATAGTGTTCTTGTAGGGATTTAGTAGAATATTTTATGTGAAAGCACCCAGCACAGTGCCTGACGGGCAGTAGTTGTCCAATAAATGTCAGTTTCTTTTTTCCTTCCTTCGTGTTGTGGGGGACATCCTTCTGGTTCTTTTTCTTACCATAAAGTTTCTCTCCTGTGTCTTCTCTTCCAGGCCATCCCCCAGTATGCCATTCCTTGTCACTCTAGTTCCAATGTGGTTGTAGAGCCCAGCGGGCTTCTTGAGCTCAACAACTTCACTAGCCAGCAGTTGGATGACGATGAGACCGCAATGGAGCAAGACATAGACAGTAGCACAGAAGACGGAACCGAGCCCAGCCCTTCTCAGAGTTCTGCTGAACGGCCCTAAGTGTTTTGGACACAGGAATGCACTTTAAAACCTACTTGGTTACCAGGTGTCCAGGGAAGCCCTTGATTTTTGATGTCTAAAGAGAGCACTTTGCGCATGCTTAGGCTGTGGACCCCAAAATAGCAGTGTTTCAACAGAACTGCTGCAGGAGCAGCGTTTTAAAACAAGATAAAACTCACAGGGGAATGTACTTAAAAAAAAGAAAGAAAGAAAAGAAAAAGAAAAGGAAAGGTGCACATCCACAGTGACGTAAGACCTGGAATTTCTCTGTTGGACCACGGCTGATGGAAAAGTTTGTCGTGCAGTGGAAAGAGAATTTCCTGTGAATGTTCCTCAACTGGTTTCTACTGAGCAAAACACCATCAGAAAAGGAGAATGTGAATAGTTTGTATTTTGAAACAGTGTGTCAGGAATAGGTTTTTTTTTTTTTTAATATTGTATGTTTTTGCAAATCCCTGGGGAACTGTTGAGTTGATTAACATTTTACATTTGCTCAGTTTATAGTTTATAAAATAACTAGAAAAATACTGGCATTAAAGAATCCTTGTTTAGAGGGGGGAAGTCAGATCCCTAACAGTGGGAAAGTGCTTTTTGGGTGGCTTGTACATTCTCACCAGTTGTATGCTAATTTATTGTGTTGTTGTTCCTTTGTGCTCTAGGCAGCACACTTGCCTTCTATTTATTTAAATGTAAACATTTCAAAGCAGGCCATATTCTTTGTGACAAATTTCCTGTAAACCAGGATTGCCTGCCCTTTCCACCTTCTACCCTTCCCCGCACCTTTAAGAAAACTTAGGAGAAAATGTTTCATTGTGAAGGAGAGGAAAAGAAACATTTTCTGGCCCAGAGGAAACTTTCGTTCAGTTATGTTCAGGAGAAATTATTCATTCGATGCTATCTTAACATTGAAATTGCACATTCATGTTCGACTGAGACTTTGAAAATGACTTTGTCATAGTTTTGTTTAACCCCCTTTGAAATGTATAAACATTCATTTACAGTTCTAAATGTAATGTTTTTAAGCATTCTGCCTTTTTAGGACACAGTTTGTTTAAGCAGTATGTTTGGGTCTTGTGATCACTTCCTGTCACAAACAGAGCAGGGGTAAGAGGTGGGGAGGGCAACAGTTTGACAAGTTGTGGCAAAGGAAGCAATTCTTTTCGTTTTTAAAAAAAATGTAAATAGAAAAGTTTTTAACGGTTTTATATAGATTCCACTATAAATAAGCATTTTAAGACTGACAAATGTTGAACTGTACATACATATATCAGCATAACTGCCCAATTTTTTGGTGCTGAAGTACTGTAAGTAGAATTCATCAACAGTCTCCTGATTTTTGCGTCTGTATCTAGGGAAAAAAAACTGTGATACTGTAGTTAATAAATTTCCACTAGAGTGACACTGAAGATTTAAACACAAGCATTCATAGGACGCACTGATCTCTGGTCGTTGTCATTATTTCTAACGACTCACCCATAGATGGAGCTGTTGGACTTTATTTTATTGTACAAATTCATGTTTAAAAGACTTTGTGATTGTTTCTAGTTAAGTAATTTTTTAACCTCTCCAGTCATAGGCTTCTTTGAAAATCTGATTACACTATGAAGTCTCACCAAAAAGATACACATGCCAATATATGTTAGATTTTGCATACAGTTTTAGGGGTTCGTGAGCCCCTAAGCCTATCCATGTATTCAAGGTTATAAGCCCTCTGTTATGGTCAGTCAATTACTTACAGATGTAAGTTTTTATAAAATAAAATATCTTTTAAATATTCGTGGATCAGGTAACAGGAGCAAACTTGAATAAAGTTATTACGTTGTACTTCTCCATGTTCTGGCACCATAGCATACCTGTGTCCCTTTGAGAATTTAGCCTTAATATGTTTTGACAGCTGGAATGGCAGATGAAACGTCCACAGTCTATACTTTAAAAAAAAAAAAAAAAGTTATCAAGTGAGGGCTTTAACATTTTTTTCTTTAAAAGAGATTAGTTTAAAGGAGAACATGAATTCTTCTGTTTATTCAGCAAATATTAATTAAGCATCTTCTGTGTGTCAGGTACTGTTCTAAGCACCTGGGATCCCATAGTTAATAAACAGAAAATCCTACCCTTACGGAGTCTGCAAACAGACCTTCCTGCTGATGGAATGGTTGCAGGGCCGCAGGCAGGAGGAAACACCAGCAACTCTTAGGTTTCTTGATTAAGTGGATGGATGGTGATGTCATATATGGATCTCCAGGTATCCTTTTACCGAAAGTCTTAGCATTCAGTCTATTAGTATTACCTATATTTAAACTAAATGTAATTTAAAGTCAATCCTTGTGAAAGATATTCAGAGATTGTGCTGCAAATGCTACAGAATTATTAGGATTCTAACAACTATTACAGGCGGTGATAAGAAAAATCCACTTGGTTTAAAACAAACTTTGATAAATGCTTTGTATTGCACATGCAGTTTATGGTGAACTTAGAGAACGTAAAAACCCGCTTTATTGAAATTAATTCACACGCCATACAGTTCACCCATTTAAAGTGTACAGTTCGGTGGTTTTCACTATAGTTACAGTTGGGCAGCTGTCACTACAGCCAATTTTAAAACATTTGCATAACCCTAAAAAACCTATACCCTTAGCTGTTAGCCCTGAAACCCAGCCCGCCACTCTAGCCCTAGGCAACCGCTAAATTACATTCTGTCCTTGTGGATTTGCCTCTCCTGGACATTTCATATGAATAGAATCCTATAATATGTGATCTTCTGTTACTGTCTTCTTTCATGTAGCATATTATTTTCAAGGTTGTTGCATGTTTCAGTACTAATTCCTTTTTATGACTCCATAATATTTTATTGCATGGATAGGCTACATTTTATTTATCCATTCATTAGTTGATGGACGTTTGGGTTGTTTCTGCTTTTTGGCTATTATGAATAATACTGCTGTGAACATTTGTGTATGGTTTTTACATCTGTTTTCAGTTCTCTTTGATATATATCTAGAAGCCTAATTGCTGGGGCATACAGAAACTGTATTTAATGATCTGAGAAACTACCAAACAGTTTTCTACAGTGATTGCAATTTTACAGCATTATAGGAGAGTCCCAATTTCTCTACGTCCTCACCAATGCCTGCTCTTAGTTGTTTTTGTTTTGTGTGTTGTTTTTTTTAAGTATAGACTACCTAGTGGTCCCTCCTTGTGGTTCTGATTTACATTTCCTTGATGGCTAGTGATAATCTTTTCATGTGTGTATTGGCCATTCATAGATCTTTGGAGAAATGTCCTTTGCCCATTTTTAAATAGAATTATTTTCTATTTTATTAAATTGAGAACTTTTCAAGTACAGGAAATAATACCACTCTTGAGAGAAAAGTAACCTGTTCTTAAAATCTTAATCAGGTTTTACTTCTTCCTCTCTAATGCAACAAAGTGCTTAACTCTTAAAACCGCATAGAGCTTTATAATTGAAAACACTTCTAAATACATTTCTTTGCGAGGTTCTCTCAAAGATCTGCTAAGATAGGAGATGTAATAGAAAGGAAGTAGTGGCCAACTGGTCTGGATTTGAGACCCAGGCTCCTCTGTTAATGAATCATATGAACTTTAGCATTCTCCATAATACCAGTCCCCAGGATATGAAGTGAGCATTTCTGACCCCCATGGAATCATTGTGAAGACTGGATGCAAGAGTGCATGTAAAAATGCCAGACACATAGTTAGGGGCTCTGTTTTTTAGGTCTAGTATTTATACCATTCCCTTTATATACATAGACAACTGAGGGCTGAGACAAATGAAGTATCCAAACAGATGAAATGCGAGTAGGCATTATACTGATCCCCAAGTTGCTACTTTATATATAGGAGTATTTTTGCCACCAAACACGGGATTGGCCTTTGGAAAGACAGGGGAGCTAAGCGTTGGCCTATAACATGATCTCTTGGCCAGTCTTAGGTACCTTCACACAGGTGCTCACACACACAGGTTTGTTTGATTTCAATTATGTGTCACAAATCCCAGATAAGAGGAAGTAAAGTGATAAAGCACCATATAAGCAAGGCCTTTCCAGGAAGAGTGAGAAAACAGTTTGCTGACTTACAGTTTGCTTACAGGTTTATAAGCCATCAAGGGAGTCTTGATGATCCATCTATATGTTGATAAAAGGATTGAAATACCATAGGACCAGATTTGTACTTCTGTGAAGTCCTACTCTGCTTTCTTCCCTCTTCCTGTACACACTGTAACGGGATGTGGTGCTTTAAAAAAAAACAAAAATGATAAGCCTAGGTTTGAATCCTGACACGCCATGTGAATTGGGCAAGCTCTAAGAGGCTTTGGATAGTACAAGACAAATGATTTATAATGCTATGTCATCTAATTCCCATTTTTTAAAAGATTTTTTTAAGTTTATTTATTTTGAGACAGAGCAAAGGTAAGCAGGAGAAAGGCAGAGAGAGAGAGAGAGAGAGTGAGAGAGAAAATCCCAAACAGACTCCACATTGTCAGCTCAGGGCCCAATGTGGAGCTCTAACTCCTGAACCGTGAGATCATGTCCTGAATTGAGACCAAGAGTTCAATGCTTAACCAACTGAACCACTCAGGTACCCCTATCTAATTCCCACTTTAAAAGGACTAATAGATAAGCGAACTCCCTACCTCCCCCACTACCATGGGTTTTTCTGGTGTCCCGACTTTTTCTTTTCCTTCCAACAAAATACTTACTGGGTACTTTCTATGTGCAGACACTGGGGATATAACCGTCAGCCAGGGAAAGAAGTCCCTACTCCCATGGTGCTTCAGTCTAGTAAGAGAGATACATTAATCAAAGATTACAACTAAATATATTCATTGCTAAGTGCTGTGATGGAGAAAAAAGTCATGCCTTGATAGCATAGATACAGGGAGACTGGGGAGTTTTGCTCAGAGAGGAATTCTTAAAGTGATCTGAAGGAAGAGGATGTAACTAGGTAAAAAGGAAGGGGGACAGCTGTCCAGGCGGAAGGACAGCAGGTATGAAGGCCCTGTGGTAGGGAGGGGCTTGGTAAGAGGCACTTTGAGTAGGGCAGTGTGGCAGCAACACAGCCAGAGAAGGCAGCAAGCATGGTGGGGGCAGAAAGTAGAGACCGAACTGTATGTGGATCTTTATTCTTAAATAGATATACGTTTTAGTTTTTTTCAAATGTTTTGATTTGTTTCTGAGAGACAGAGCACAAGTAGGGGAGGGGCAGAGAGAGAGGGAGACACAGAATCTGAAGCAGGCTCCAGGCTCTGAGTTGCCAGCACAGAACCTGATGCGGGGCTTGAACTCATGAACTGTGACATCATGACCTGAGCTGAAGCCAGATGCTCAACCAACTGAGCCACCCAGGTTCAGTACATGTACATGAATGTACATTAATTAATACATTTCCAAAATATTGGAGGCATGTTGGTCCATTAGAACAAAAAAAATGTATTTAACATTTCTTTTTTTTTTTTCTTTTTTTGATGCCAATCTCCTCTCCTTATGTCCTTTACTCAAACATCTTCGCTGGTTTCCTAATACTGTAGTATGAAACGCATTCAAGAGTCTCAGCCAAAGCTTCAACTTCCATTTCTAGATTTATAACCCATTTCACTGCCCTGACCTACTGCCTACCTCCCCCACCACACACAGTTGCTCTGCATTTAAAAGGCTCACTCATTCCTCAACGCCCAGTTTGAAAACCACCTCCTTCATCAGGACTGCCCAGATCTGTTCAAGAGAAACTCATCCCACCTCACTGCTGCATTATTCTAGCGTTTGGGAAGAAATAGGTGTTTACTTAGTATTAGTTATCTACTGTGAATGATTTGCAGTTTCTCACAATGTGCCTCTCAAGATTGAGTCCTTGAAATGCAGTATTCTAAGGAGTCCTAAATTCTTTCTTTTGGCCTAAAGAGGTGCTGAGCTTTCTATTTTTTTCTATTATGCCCTTGAACATCAAGGTTTAGTATTCAAATTTGCTAGAATTTAGTGAGATCGTTGATAGTCTTGATAAGATTCATTCTAATATTCAAGTCATTAGCATCCTATTGGGTTCTCCACAGAATCAACTCCTATTTCCTTGTATGGTAGGATTCACCAGGTCCTATAATTTATGCTGTTGCTTTGACCTCCACTATATGGATTGATTAATTAAATCATTGACTAAATATTAAGCAGCTATTAGGACCCAAGCACTATTCTAGCTACAAGATATAGCAGAACAAGAGTGGAAACATAAAACAATCTGTGCTAGGAAGCTTACATTGTAAATGGGCAGTAAATACAAATTAAAAATAAATGGTATCTTAGTGATAATTAAGATTAAAAAACAATAGGGAAGGAGAATATGAAATTCAAGTTCTCACTGAGAAGGTGAATTGGAAAAAATTGCAGGAAGTGAGGAGGTAAGCCAGGTTGATGTCTATAGAAGTGAGTGTTTGAAGTGGACAGGACAGCAAGTACAAAGGCCCTGAGATCTGTGCCTGACATATTCAAAGAACACTAAAGAGAATAGTTAGATAGGGTCAGAGTGAAGGGGGAGGAAGGTAGGGAGCAGTAGGATATGAGGTCAGATAGAGAACTGGAGGCTATTTCTACTTTTCTGAGTGTTTTTATTATGAAAGACTTGGATTTTGTGAAATGCTTTCTATATACCAATTGAGATGATTATGTAGATTTTCCCTGTTTGTTCTATAAATGTGTGAACTGTTTGACTTTCTTATGTTGAACCACTTTTACATTCCTGTTATAAGTCCCACTTGGTTATGGTATATAATCCTTTTAATGTGCTATTGGATTCAATTTGCAAGTATTTTGTTAAGGATTCTTGTATCTATATTCATGAAGGATACTGGTCTGTAATTTTCTTATGATGTCTTTAGCTGGCTTTGGCATTAGGGTAATGCCTTGTAAAATGAGTTAAAGCGTCCCCTCTTATTTTTTGGAAGAGTTTGAGAAGAATTGATGTTAATTCTTTAAATGTTGTAGAATTTGCCGGTGAAGCCATTTAGTCCTTGACTTTATTGGTTGAGAGGTTTTTGATTATTGATTCAGTCTCTTTTCTATTATAGATCTGTTGAGATTTTGTATTTCTTCTTGTCAGTTTAGGTAATTTTTGTATTTCAAGGAACTTGTCCATTTCATTTAGGTAGTCTTATATTTTGGCCTACAGTTGTTCATAATATTCTTATAATTCTCTTATTTCTGCAAGGACAGCAGTAATGTCCCCCCCTTTTCATTTCTAATTTTACTTATTTGTGTCTTCTTTCCTTTTTTGTTGTCAGTACCTAATGGGTTATCCATTTGATGGTCTTTTCCAAGAACTGACTTTTGATTTCATTGATTCTCTTGTTTTTCTATTTTCTATTTCACTTATCTCCATTCTCTATTATTTTCTTCCTCTTGCTAGCTCTGGGGTTTGGATTTTTGTTTTTTGTGATTTTCCTTTTTTTTTTTTAGCTCCTCAAGGCATAAAGTTAGGTTACTGATTTGAGATCTTTCTCCTTTTTTTTGTAGGCATTTACAGCTATAAATTTCCCTTTGAGCACTGCCTTTGCTGCATTCCATTAATTTTGGTATGTTGTGTTCTTTTTGACTCATCTCACAGTATTTTCTAGTTCCTCTTTGGATTGATTCTTTAATCATTGGTTGTTTAAGAGTTTGTTGTTTAATTTCCACATATTTGTGAGATGTCCAGTTTTCCTTCTGTTACTGATTTCTGTCTTCATTCCATTGTGGATGTTCTATTTATGATTGCAAATGGTGTACGGAAGTCTCCAAGAGTCTCTATTATTGTGAGCTATTTCTCCTTTCAATTCTATTAATAATTAGCTCATATATTTTGGAGCTTTGGTATATGTATATTTATAATTGTTATTTCTTTTTTTATTTTAAATGTTTTTTTTATGATTTTTATTTTTTATTTTTGAGAGACAGAGAGAGACAGTGCGAGCAGGGGAGGGTCAGAGAGAGAGGGAGACACAGAATCTGAAGCAGGCTCCAGGCTCTGAGCTAGCTGTCAGCACAGAGCCCAACGTGGGGCTCAAACCCACAAACCGTGAGATCATGACCTGAGCCGAAGCCGGACGCTTAACCGACTGAGCCACCCAGACACCCCTATAATTGTTATTTCTGGATGAATCAATCCATTTATCAGTATATAGTCCGTGTCTTGTAAGAGTTTTTTACTTAAATTCTATTTTGTCTGATATTAGTAGAGTCACCTCAGCTCTCTTTTGGTTACCATTTGCATGGAATATATTTTTCCATCCTCTAACCTACAAACTATGTCTTTGGCCCTAATATGAGCTCTTATGGATAACATATTGGGTCATTTTTTTAATCCAATCTGACAGTTTCTGCTTTAAAAAAATTTTTTTTAACGTTTATTTATTTTTGAGAGAGAGAGAGAGCGTGAGCAGCATACAGGCAGAGAGAGGAAGACACAGAATCTGAAGCAGTCTCCAGGCTCTGAGCTGTCAGCACAGAGCCAAATGTGGAGCTCGAACTCACGAATTATGAGATCATGACCTGAGCTAAATTTGGATACTTAACCAGCAGAGCCACCCAGGTGTCCCAATAGTCTTTGCTTTTTGATTGGAGAGTTTTGTTCATTTACTTTTAATGTAACTAGTAATGAGGGATTTACTTATGCCATTTGGTATTTGTTTTCCATGTCTAATACTTTTTAAAATTCCTCGTTTCCTCTATTATAGCCTTCTTTTGTGTTTAACTAATTTTTTTATTGAAATGTTTGATTTCCTTCTCATTTCCTTTGTGTACATTTGTTAGGTACATTAAAACCTTGGATTGTGAGTAACTTGGTCTGTGAGTGTTCTGCAAGACAAGCAAACATTTCTAGTAAATTTTAATTTGACAAACGAGTGGTGTCTTGCAATACAAGTGCTATGTGACACTGAATGTCACATGATCACAATTGAGCCAGTGGTTCTTGAAATATGCTTTGATATACAAGTGCAGTGCTTTGAATTATAAGCAAGTTTCTGGAACAAATTATGCTCTCAAACCAGTGCTTTACTGTATTTAGATATTTGTGGTACCATGGAGATTACATTTATCATCCTAAATTTTTAGCAGTTCAGTTCATACAAAACTTTGCCCCTAGATAGCTTCATCCTCCTTTATGTTGTTGTCATCACAATTTACATCTTTCTAAAATTACATCTTATAATGGATTTATAGTAATTTTTACTCATTTGTCTTTTAAGTTATGTAGGAAATAAAAAGTGGAGTTACAAACCAAAAATACAATAATACTGGCTTTTATATTTCCCCATGAAGGTAACTTTACTAGAGATCTTTATTTCTTCATATGGGTTCAGCTTACTGTTGAGTGGCCTTTTGTTTCAGTCTGAAAGATTCCTTTTAGTCTTTCCCTATGGGAAGATCTAGTGGTCATGAACTCCCTGAGCCTTAGTTTATCTGGAAATGTCTTAATTTTTCCCTCATTTTTGAATGACGCTTTGCTGCATATTGAATTCTTGATTGACAATTTTTTTTCCCCTTTCAGCACTTTAAATATGTCATCTCAGTGCCTTCTAGATTTTATGGTTTCTGGTGAAAAACTGTCTGTTTTTACCTTATTGAGGAACCCTTGTACCTGACAAGTTGCTTCCCTCTTCTTTCAAGATTTTCTTTTATCTTTTGACAGTTTGACTGTAATGTGTCTCAATGTGTAAGTTTATCCTATGTGGAGTTCATTGAACTTCTTGAATATGTAGATTTACGTCATTCATCAAACTTGGAAAGTTTTCAGTTATTGTTTCTTCAAATATCCTTCCTGCCCCTTTCTCTCTTTCTAGTATTCCCATAATGATATATTGATCCTTTTATATTATCTGACAGGTTCCATAGTTCTGTTCATTTTTCTTCCTTTTTTTTTTTTTCCCCTATTTCTTCAACTGCATAATTTCAGTTGTCCTGTGTTTAGGTTCATGGATTCTGTCTTCTGCATGCTCAGGTTTTTTTGTTGAACTCCTCTAGTAGTAAAGTTTTTTTCTTACTTTATTTACTAACATCTCCCTATTTCTCCAGCCCCTGGCAACCACCATTCTACTCTCTTCTGTGAGTGTGACTTTTTAAGATTTCACATATAAGTGACATCACGCAGTATTTGTATTTTGTGTCTAGCTTATTTCATTTAGCATAATGTCCTCCATGTTCATCCATGCTGTTGCAAATGACATGATTTTCTTCTTTTTCAAGTCTGAGTAATATTCCATTGTATATATACATACCATATTTTCTTTATCCATTCACTTTGACAGGTTGCTTCTGTATTTTGGCTATTATGATTATGCTGCCATGAAAATGGGAGTGCAGATAGTTCTTTGAGATTAATTTTCTATTAATATATACCCAGAAGTGGGATTGCTGGATCATATCGTAGTTCTTTTCTTAATTTACCTAAGATGTTTTTCATGATGTTTTTATTTCAGTAATTGTACATTCCATGTCCAGAATTTTTATTTGGTTCCTTTTTATATAATTTTAATTTTTTTAATGTTTATTTTTGAGAGACAGACAGAGTGTGAGTGGGGGAGGGACAGAGGGAGAAGCAGAGACAGAATCCGAAGCAAGCTCCAGGCTCTGAACTGTCAGCACAGAGCCTGACACCAGGCTCAAACTCATGAACCATGAGATTATGACCTGAGCTGAAGTCAGATGCTTAACCAGCCAGGCTTCCCTTTTTGGTTCCTTTTTATAATTTCTCTTTATTGATATTCTCATTTTGCTCATATATCACTTTCCACATTTCCTTTATTCTTTGTCCATGTTATCCTTTGGCTCTTTGAGCACATGTAAAACAATTATTTTAAAGTCATTGTGTAGTAAGTCCAATGTCTGGAATTTCTTGGGGACTGTGTCAATTAATTTAGTTCCTTTAATGGCTCTTATTTTTCTGTTTGTGTATACTTTATGATTTTTTGATGAAAAGTGAACATTTGAATATTATGGCATGGCAACTGGAAATCCTATTTTCCCTTTCCCACAGGGTTTGCTGTGGGGTTTTTTCTTTTTTCTTTTTTCTTTTCTTCTTTTCTGGCTGTTAAAGGCTGTAGCAGTTCGTTTGTCTACTGATATCTCTGTCTTTTTTCCAGAGACCGTATTCCTTTTCATGTGTGGTCACTGAAGTCTCTATTCCTCAGCATGTGTTTAGCTAGTTTTGACAGAGATTTCCTTGAATCCCGGGAGTTAAGCACAGACATACATACATACATACACTCATACCTCTTGGTTTTGTGCTGTGGTCCTTCAACACTTATCCAGACTTCCACTGAGCTTAGGGACTGGTCTGGGCTGAAAGCTTGAAGTCTTCTCAGTTCTTTTCTAAGCATGTGTGTAGCTTTCTAAATTCCTTTTTTATATACAAGTGCTTTTGAATGCCCTAATTTCCCAAAGAAACTCTCCTCAGCCTTTCCTCCCAGGCCTTAGGTGGTCTGTTGTGTCCCAACCATAATCCTTTGCCTTAGTTGTTTGCAGGTTGTTTGTCAGCCTTACCATGTTTTCAAGCAATGTATTCTGTAATTCCAGCCTGACTGAGTTCTTAGTTAGGTGAAACAGAGGTAACCACCTTGCTTCAGTCCTTCAAATAGCCCTGAGGCAGGTTAGAATAAATGTACACATTTCCTAATAAGGTCTGCCACGTTCCTTTCAAAGGCAGGAGCCAGGGCCCGACCCTGGCAACATGGGCATTTTTAAGATCATTGCTGAGACAGGGAGAGGGTAGGGAGAAGGCTAGTAGAAGCACCACAAAGTTTTTCTATAGTTTTGTTTCTGTCTCATTTTTTTAATGTGGTAAAATATACATAAGATAAAACTTACCATTTTAACTATTTTTAAACACACATTTCAGTGGCATTATGTACATTCATGGTGCAACCATCACCACTGTTGTTTCCAAACGTTTTCATCATCCCAAACTGAGACTGTGAAGCCTTTATTCAATAATTTGCCCTTCCCACCTCCCCCAGCCCCTACCAACCACCCTGCACTTTCGAAGCTGCCTTTTTCTTGATTCAGCATTTGGCTGTTGCTATAAACCTTCGACTATTTTCCAGAGTTCTGACAAAGTTGGTTCTGACAGTTTCTGCTTGGGTTTCAGTTTCTGTGGGTGGGGTAGGAGCTTGGAGTTATCTTCTCTGCCATTTTGATGGCATCACTCTCAACACTAAGGTTTTGTCCTGAGCAACTTGAAAGAGTAGACTAGCCATTAACTGACATAGGAAAGACTATGGGAGGATTTAACTTCAAAGGAACATATGATGGACTGCTTTGGGATAAATTACGTTTAAGACTTCTATTAGACATTCAGTGGAGAAGTCAAGTTAGGTAGGTAGAAAAGGGGTTCAAGATTCTAATCCCTGGGCAGCCAAGTACCTAAGGGTCCGGAGGATGAAGCAGAACCAGAAAAAAGACTGAGCAGGAGTGGCCAAAAGAATTGGAGGTAAATCTGGAGATTGAGATTCTAGTGTCTTGGAATCAGATAATGAAGTGTTTATCTTGGAAACAGATAAAGCTGTTAAACCTAGTAAGACAAGGACTCATGGAGTTAGCCATGTAAAGTCATTTGGTGACCTCAGAGCAATTTGGTAGAGCTGGGGACCAAAACTAGAGGACGATGTGAGGAGAGAATTAGAGCTGAAAATACAGATAATTCGGTGGGTTGCTGTAAAGAGCAGCTGGTATGAAGTTGCTGGAAAGGCAAATGCGGTCAAGAGTCTTGTTTTTTAACTTAAGGAAATGAGGGATGTGATTGATCCAATGCAGAGGAGAATTGCTGGTGCACTGTTCTTGAATAGAGAGATGGGATTTGTGGAGGTACTAGCTACATCCGTTATAACAGGAGTGAGCAGGTGGGTGGATACATCTGCCTCGATTTTCTAATGAGTCCCAATTCCTATCTGCAGCTGTCACCTCTTCCCTGAGCCAAAGCCCACTGCCTTGAGACATCCCTGACAGAATTTCCTATAAGTACTTCAGCTTCAGGTGGTCCCAAACAAAGATCAACTCCCTTCTGATTCATACTTCCTGCTGTGTTACTACCTGTCCGTGGCATCCCGATCCATGTTGAGAAGAGGAAAGGTCAGGTTTTGCGGTGGGGTGGAGACCTCAACACAAAGGCAACCCCAGAGCTGAGGCTGGAAAAAGGGAGTAGAATGAACCAGGCAGAGCGCCCTAAGATGGGGCATGGGGTGACTAGATGGCAGGAAACTCATGGCAGTTACCTGGAGGCTGTGACACACCTGAGTTACCCACAGTTTGTTACATCATTTAAAGGGCTATTTATTTTGAGTGTTTCTACCTCAGCATTAGTTGTTGATCTGCTGGATTAAGAACCCTGGCAAGTCCTTTCACGGTGCCTTGCACAGGCTATTTGTTCCCTCCTCACACGACACACTTACCTCTGATTATTGACCAGACCCCTTCTTATTCTGCATCTGCTTCCCCTGACTCTCTCCCCCTTCACCTCCTCATATGTATCTCCTTCATGGCTCTTCTACATCTCCTTTATGGCTCCTAATTTTTTGTTCCACAAAAGCTTTGTTCTGAGAGTTGGATTCATCTTCATGGCCTTAGAAAAGTACTTGGTGTAGAGAAGGCGCTAACATGTTTGTTGATCGGCTGTATAGAAAACTCCCAGGCTGGCCCTGGGGCTCTGCCCACAGGTGCATCAGTGCTCGTTAACTAAACTGCACGAGCAAATCCAGAAATAACATCCTTATTGCAGGTTGTTTTTGGATGAGGATGTTATTGTTGTCAAATGTTTGTGTATCAGCCACTCTGGACCCACAGGACAGTGCCCATCTCTGTTGTCATTTGTTCTGTCACTTCAAAGTGCAGGAAAACCATGGGTGGTGATTTTAGACTCTTATTCAGAACGCTCAGGGAATGAGTCATTTTGTACTGACGACTTTTCCGGATTGCCACAGTTCAAATAAATTAAGCAACAGGACATTGTTGTTGTTGTTGTTCATTTTAACCATTTTAGACGGTAAACTTCGGAAATGCATTATCGTACTTTTCTGAACGTGATTCAACCCACTCTTATTTCTTCAGAAATAAGCATGAACGTAGTTATAATTTTCCATCTCAGCTACAAGAATACAGAGCTTTGCTAAAAGGAATAAGAGGAGGGGTAATTTGGGCTCAGTCTCTCCCTGCAGCAAACCTAGACAGGAGTCCAGAATCTAAAGTGGAAATCAGATGGCCAAGTGAGGGGAAAGAAGCAGGGCTTGACCCTGATGATAGGATCTGAGAATCTCCTCCTTGAGTTTGCATTTGCACTACCTGAGGGTCTTGTTGAAGTGAAGATTCTGATTCAGTAGATTTGGATTCGGTTGGAGCCTGGAATCTGAATTCTGCATTTTAAGCAAGATTTCAGGCAACGCCAGTGCCTCTGGCCCACAGACCACACTTACAATATCAAGTCTTTATTCGACCTTCCAGAGGTTTTCTTGTGGCCTTTGCTGGGTTTTATCAGGAAGCTTATCTTCAGTGACTCCTGGCCAGGTAGCCTCTGGTAGTAATAATTCCTCCGTGTGCACAGAGCTTTAAGGTTTATAGACTGGTCTCATGTTCCCTGTTTCTCTTCACATTATCACAGTCATCCTGCGAGATAAGTGAGCACCATTTTACCAACCGGGAAAATAATTTCTGACATTGCACACAGCTCGGTGATTGGCAGAGCCAGGGCTCACGGTTTAGTGCTCTCTTCACTGCTTGCGGCCTCTGCCACATCAGTGGTGTGTGGCGTACACAGCTGCTGTGGGAAACGGGCACAAAGACTGACCGACAGCTGTAGCATGTGGGACCCATGCAGCCTCAGTCGGGACACCCCGCCTGAGAAAGACCTTTCCTCTGCTCTCGAGTCTCTACTTCCGGATGATGACCTTGCCTCGTATTGTGTGGGCTCAGTACTAGACCGCAGTGACCACCCGTGCATGTGCTGAGATGCTGTCAGCACTCCACTCGCTGCTGCTTGAGGCCCTTCTGTTTCAGGGCAGGCTGGCCAACTCCGTCTGCCAGCATTGTGCCCCTCTGCCCGAGGGCTTTCTCTGGCCACAGGGGCCTGCTCTGCCCCATGGAGGCACTGAAGTGCTGGGAAAGTTACGCCCCTCAGTCAACCAAAGATGGATAGGAATGGATGTAAAAATAAGCCAATTCTCTCCCCTCTTAATTTGGGACAACTCAGGTATTTCCCCCACATCAAGCCCCAGTTACCCATAGCGGTAACTTGCTTGCTAACGTTGCCGTATGTGTTGTCTTCCTCTCCCTGCCTCCCTGCTCCACTCCTGTAATAATGTTTCCTGGGATTCCTCTCCTAGATGACTGACTGACATCCTGGTCTCAGGGTCTGCTGGGGAACCCCAAATAAGACACTTCTCTGTGGGGCACTTGGGTGGCTCAGTCAGTTAAGCTTCTGACTTTGGCTCAGGTCATGATCTCACACTTTGTGGGTTCGAGTCCCGCGTCGGGCTCTGTGCTGTCCGCTAGCTCAGAGCCTGGAGCCTGCCTCAGATTCTGTGTCTCCCTCTCTCTCTGACCCTTCCCTGCTCGCACTGTCTCTCTGTTTCTCAAAAATAAATTAAAAACATTAAAAAATTTTAAATAATAAAAAATTTAAAAAGACACTTCTTTTCAACACTGTTTCTACTGATCTGCTAACATCTGGACCCACATACCTGACTTTCCTGGTGTAATAGTGGAGAAGGTATTCTGGTTCCTTACTAAGGTCACACACCCTCTACCAGGGACTTTGTTTGTATCCCTCCCACAATTATCCCTTTTATCTATGGCATCACCCTCTTTCCCCTTCTGTTTCTCTCTCCTAGATCATTCCAACCTGGAAACATGCCTCAATATGACCCCCGAAGCCATTTTTTCTGATTTCTGGCCAATATGGAGTAACAGAGAATAGATTTTCTTTTCTGCCTGAAACAACAACAATCAAACAAAATATATGAAACAATCATTTTCAAGACACTGGACAGCAAGTATCAAATGACAGTCATCTTGAGAGATGGGAAACAAACACAGGAGACAATTTCTAAGCCCAGCATAAGAAGGATAACCCAGGCAGAGCCTGATGGACTCCCTGGGTCGAGAAGACTGAACTAAGAGGCCAGAGAGACTGAGGTAGATGGACTGTGCAGGACGAAGTGCTGGGATGGGGAGGGCTTCACAGAGAGCGCTCCTGAGACCCTCAGAGGGACTCCCCGAGGGCTGCCGGAGTACTGACAAGTACATGTGTAGGAAGAAACAATCCAAGGGTAGGGAAAGAACCACCTGGAAGGATGAGAGGAAACGGTTGCTGGCATTCACACAGAGCCAGGAATCATGTTGGTTGCCCCCAGCCAGTCTGGGAAACTTTGTATTTCACAGGACTTTAGGTAGAGCACTCAGAAAAGTCTCACCTCAGTGGTGAGAAACAGCAAACTCTGGACTAAAGGCTGCTCTAATCCTGCCCCACACATTTTAAAAGAAATACCCCAAAGGATCAAACTGTTTCCAACTAATATAACTGCATCCCAGAATAAAGTTCAAGGAATATTTATAGAAATACAAAAATATCCAGCACTCTACAAGGTAATACTCATTAGCATCAAGTAAAAATGATCAGAAAAGCAGAAAAATACAACCTACAACGAGAAAAACCAAGCAATCAAAACAGACCCAGGATCAGCACAGATGTAAAAATTAGCAGACAAGGACATTAAAAAGCTATTATAACTGCATATATGTGTTCCAATGTTAAATGGAGACAAGAAGATATAAAGAAATCCAAATCAAACTTCTAGAGTTGAATATTACAATATCTGATAAAAAGCATCATGTATATACTATTTATATAGTGAACGGGATTACCAGCAGATTAGGCATTTCAGAAGAAATGTAGTGTACTTAATGACAATAATAGAAATAATCTAAAATGAAACAGAGTAAGAAGAAACAGTTTGAACATGAACAGAGCATCAGTTAACCATGAGACAACTTCAAATGGTCTAACATACAAATAATTTGGCATCTTGGGGAAATAAAAGGGAGGGGAAGACCAAAAAAAATACCTGAAAATAACAAGCAGCATTTTCCTGAATTTCATTAAAAACTACAAACCCACATATGCAAGGAGCTTAAAGAACTCCACGTACAAGAAGCATGAAAGGATACATACCTAGACACCTCAATCATTTGCTCAAAACCAGTGATGAAAAGGATAGCCTTAAAAGCACCAGAGGGGGAAAGACACATTACAATACAAAGGGAGGAAAACAGATTTTCCTCCCAGGAAACAACTCAGGCAAGTAGAGAGAGGAAAGACACCTTTATTACTTTTTTTTATTTTTTAAAAATGTTTTATTTATTTTTGAGAGAGAAAGGAGACAGCGTGAGCAGGGGAGGGGCAAAGAGAAAGGGAAACACAGAATCTGAAGACAGGCTCCAAGCCCTGAGCTAGCTGTCAGCACAGAGCCTGACATGGGGCTTGAACCCACGAACCGCGAGATCATGACCTGACCCGAAACCAGACGCTGAACCTACTGAACCACCCAGGTGCCCTGGAATGACACCTTTAAAGTACTGAAAATAACTATCAACCTACAATTCTGTACCCACTGAAAATAGGTTTTAAAAATGAAGGTGATGGTTTTGACAATATGCTGTGTTTATGTAGGATGTTGTCATTAAGGGAAACTATGTGAGTGTACATGGGAACAAAGAAGAGAGAGATCAAATAGCAAGATGATAGAGTTAAAACTAACCAGATAGATTTAAACCTAACCACATTAAATGTAGATGATCTACCCCCAATTAAAAGGCATAGATCACTAGATTAAATATAAAACAAATACCCAACTATATGTTGTCTCCAAGAAACACACTTTAAAAAGTAAAGTCAAAAATAGGTTAAAAGTAAACAGATTGTGAGGTGCCTGGGTGGCTCAGTCGGTTAGGCATCCAACTTCGGCTCAGGTCACCATCTAACAGCTCATGAGTTTGAGCCCCGTGTCGGGCTCTGTGCTGATACCTCAAGAGTCTGGAGCCTGCTTTGGATTCTGTTTCCCTTTCTTTGCCCCTTCCTCAGCTCACACTCTGTCTCTCTCTCTCTCTCTCTCTCAAAAATAAATAAACATTAAAAAAATTAATTAAAAAAGTAAACAGATTGAAAAATATATACTAAGAGAAAAGGCATACAAAAAAGTTGGATTTACTGTATCAATATCAGATAAAGTAGATTTCAAAGCAAAAAATATGATCAGATATAAAGAACATCAGTTCCTGAGAAAGCGGTCAATTCATCAAAAGGACATAATTATAAAAGCATATGCACCTAATAACAGAATTTCCAACTGTATTAGAGAAAATTGGTAGAATTGCAAGGAGAAAAAGACGTATTTACAACAATGCCCAGAAACTTCAACATTCTTTTCTTATTAATAATAGAACAAACAGAAAATGAGTAAAGGAAAAATAAACAAACCGTTTCATATTAAGAAAGCCAAAAACCCAACCCCAAACAAAAAGAAAATATTATGCTAAATGAAGGAAGCAGTCAAAAAAGATGTATATTTCAAATGTCCAGAATACACAAATCCATATAGAAAGTAGATTAGTGGTTTCCTGGGCCTTGGGGTTAGAGGTGGGAAGGAGTGACTGCTAATAGGTAGAGAGGTATTTCTCTCTCTCTCTGTCTCTGGTGTGATATAATAAAATTGATTGTAGAGATGATTGCCTAACTGTGAATATAAAATTGTTAAAAAATTTAATTTTTTTACTGTTATTATTAACTAATTTATTTTTTATAGTTTATTATCAAGTTGGTTTCCATACAATACCCAGTGCTCATCCCAACAAGTGCCCTTCTCCATGCCCATCACCCCCCTTCCCCTCTGCCGCACCCCCATCAACCCTCACTTTGTAGTTTTATACTTTAAATAGGTGAATTATGTGGTTTCGAA
The DNA here is from genome assembly GCF_006229205.1 of Suricata suricatta. Lineage (NCBI taxonomy): Eukaryota > Metazoa > Chordata > Mammalia > Carnivora > Herpestidae > Suricata > Suricata suricatta. The sequence goes on from NC_043710.1 coordinate 57,671,003, forward strand.
TTATACCTCAGTTCAGCTGCTACTAAAAAGTAGTTCTAAATTTTATAAATACCTCTTGGATTAAGTATCAAACAAACACCAGCTGGCTTCTCATTGCACTTGGTATAACACCGTGGCCCCATCCCTGATGTGACTGACCTTTCAACACCTCTCCAACCTCATCTTCCTCCGTTCTCCTCATTCACCATGTTCCAGCCACAGTGGCCTTCTCTCTGCTCCTGGATGTGGCAAGCTGATTCTTATCCCAGGACCTTTGTACTTGCTGTTACTTTTGCCTAGAAGCCTTTTCTTCCAACTCTTCAAACAAAACTGCTTCCTTTTCATCAGTCATGTTTCATCTCAAGTACCATCTTCTCTGAGAGGTCTTCCCAGACCATCCTGCCAAAAGCCTACTTCCTATCCCACATTACCCTGTTTTACCTTTTTCATTGAACTTAGTACCTGAAACCACCTTTTGTCTATTGACATGTGCTTCCTGTACTAGAATGTGATGTAACTCACTGAGGGAAAACTTCATACTCCCTGCTGTATCCACTGTTCATAGAACAATGGAGTAAGTACTATCCAGGTCAGGGAGAATTGCCAGGAGTATGCGTTGATGGTAGAAATAGCGGCACTAGGGAGCAAGGCATGAAGGCTGGGAGAGTGGTGAAGGTGCTGTGCCTAAGTGCAGCAGCATTGCCTCTGGCAGTGGTGTGGCTCCAGGGGGACAGGGTTAACTGCTTTCTGCAGGTTAGCAGGCTAAGGTGCCTGGAAAGAGAGAGGCTTAGTGCTATACTCTTCTTTAATAATTTTTAAATTTATAAACATATGTAAAAGTATATATAACATATATACAGTATAAAGAATAACTATAACCATATATATGTGGAAATTATGGATAAAGTTGCCATCAACATTCATGTACAGGATTTTGTATTTCCCTAAGTTAATACCCAGGAGTGTGATTGCTGGGTTGTGTGGTAAGTCTATGTTTAACTACAAGAAACTATCAGATCGTCTTCCTCGGTAGCTCTACCATTTTATATTCCCACCAGCAATGAATGAGAGTCCGTGTTGTGTCACATCCCCATCAGCATTTGGTATTGTCAGGTTTTTGGATTTTAGCCATTCCAATAAGTGTGTAGTAGAGTCTCATTGTCATTTCAATTTGTATTTCCCTAACGACAAATGATTTTGAGTATAATCACATTTTTATTTTTCTGATTATTAAGGTTGAATTTCTTTTCATGTATTTATTGGCCATTTGATTTTTCTCTTTATGAAGTGCCTATTCAAGTTTTTCACCCATTTTTCTATTTGATTCTTATCCCTTTTTTAATATTTCTTGGAACTTCTTTGTATATTCCTGGTATTGGTTCTTTTCTGGTGGAGTGTATTGCACATGTTTTCCTTACTTTATTGGCTTGCTTTTCACTCTTTATGATGCCTTTTGATGAATAAGAAATCTCTGTAATTCAGCTACGGTATTTACTCTATTAATATTTAATGCAGATATGGTAGATTTATATCTACCATTTATTTGGGCTATTTATTCCATTCATTCTATTTCCTTTTCTCCCCTTTCCCCCTTCATGTGGATTATTTGTTGAAATTCCATTTTTCCCTCTACTAGTATGAAAGATATATATTCTGTTTTTGACGTCCTAGTGGTTTCTTTAGAAGTCAAAACATCATGAATTTACCAAAGTCCAAGGCCATTCATGTCTTTTCCCTCCTCTTGAACAAGGACATCTCATTTTCACTCTCCTTTCTAGGATCCAGTTACACTTACTTTATTTTTTTTAATGTTTTATTTATTTTTGATACAGAGAGAGGTAGAGCATGAGAGGGGGAGGGGCAGAGAGAGAAGGAGACACAGATCCGGAAACAGGCTCCAGGTTCTGAGCTAGCTGTCAGCACAGAGCCCAACGCGGGGCTCGAACCCACGAACGTGAGATCGCACCTGAGCCAAAGTCGGACGCTTAACCAACTGAGCCACCCAGGCGCCCCCAGTTACACTTACTTTAGACTGTTTGATATGCTCTCATAGCTCTTGATTTTCTGTTTTTGTTTGTTTCTTATCACTCTTCTTTCCTCTGTGTTTTAGTTCAGGTAATTTCTATTTGCCTATCTTCACTGATTCATTCCTCAGCCACTTTTAGCTGACAGATGAGCCATTGAAGGAATTCATTTCAAGTACTGTGATTTTTGTTTCTAGAACTTTCTTTAGATTCAATCATATAGTTTCCATCTCTTTGCTAAAACTTCTCCATCTGTTCTTGTGTAGTGTGCACTTTCCGCACTAGAGTCTATGACCTGTTATTCTATTTATTTTAAAGTCCTCCTCCTCAGTGCCACCATCTGGATCATCTCTGAATCTGGTTTTATTGATTTGTTTGTCTCTGGACAATGGGTTGTTTGTTTCTTCCTCTTTTGACATATCTGGTATTTTTTATCAAAATGTCAGATGTTGTAGAATAGTAGAGACCTAGATAAAAGTCTTTACACCGTTCTGTCAGACGGTTTAATGAGTGGGATTGAGTTGATCTGGTAGGGAGTTGAGCTGGGTTTGTGGGGCTTTTTTGTTGTTGTTACTGTGTATTTTCAGTGCATCACAGATTTCAAATTCCCCTACAATTGCCTCATGTTTAGGATTAGAATTAGGGTGCTGGGAGGTCTTTCTCAGGAACCCCCTCCTCCTCCAACCATCCCTGCACTTCACCGCAGAAGGGGTCACTCTCCACATTTTTCTCCCTCCCCAGTAGAAAACTGATTTGCTTGTTACTCAGTCTTACAAGAGACTTGTTGTGGGCCCTGAGAGGTGTTTTCCTTGCTGTGCTCCTGCCTCAGTCTCAGGCTGGCCCTGCGTGCCTGCGCCTCGGAGGTGGGGCTTTCTTGGCATTTGCGTCCCTCCTCCCCGTGACAGCCTTGTCCCTCTGCTGGCACTTCTGGTGAGTCTTGCACTTCTTCCAGCAGGACTGGACTCATGGTATCAATTCAAGGTTCTGGATGCGGGACAGTTTTCTGCATTCCGTTGGTGCAGAGGACTTTTCTTGTGTTCTTCTCTTATGAGCAATGGGACTTTGCTCATGACCTTGGGAACAAGCGTTGCTGTCCCTGGCCCAAGTAGCTTAAGGGCTTTGTTGCGTATGAGAGAAGGGTCTTGGCAGGGGGACAGTACCTTCCTCTAGCACTGCCCCTGCACATCTGCACCCCCAGAGGTGGCTCTCTACAGTCTCCTGGGCTTCCTCCAATATTTCTCATAAGTACCTGGTAGAAGTCCATGGGAAAGACCCTCGAAATATGTTAAACCCTCCTTGAGTTCGGGGCTCTATACCGTCATGCTAGTTAACAGTCAGCCATCAGCAGTTATGAAACCTGTAGCTGTTTTCTGCTTCTCCTCCTGTGTGGTGGCCCTACAATGTCTAGCTGTGTCACAGGTGAGCCTGTCCCGGTTTCATCTCTCCTTGGAAGGCCTGTGCCTCCAAGGTTGTCCTCTGACCTCAGATCTCTGATGCATTCAAGAATAGTTCTGCTTTGTAGTTTATCTGGTGTGTATGTATGTATGTGTGTGTGTGTGTGTGTGTGTGTGTGTGTGTATGTGAGAGAGAGAGAGAGAGAAGGCAGGGGCAACACTCTTTCCAGCTTCCTACATCTTGGACAGACATGAAGCCTCCCTTCAGTATTTATTCTCAGTAAAGTAAACAGGCTTCGTTTCTTTTGCCAAGTCTTTCCCCTCCCTGCTGTCCTCTGACCCGGCTTTTTAAAAGCTACCCTCCAGCTCCATTTCCATTTCCCAAGTAAGACTCTCCTGGCGTTGTGAGATCTTCCTTCGAGGGTAAGGATGGAAGGAACTGGAGGGAAAAGGCAGAGGCTCGTCAGTGGGCTGGGATTAGGAGCAGCTTCTGAATATTCATGTGTTATTTATGTTCATCCGGCCACAGCTTTAAATAAAAGCAGTAATTGGGCTGGGCCTCCCAGACCCCCACCCCCATTGTGCTCAAGGGGACGCTGGGAGGGGTCCTGCAGGTCTCCACTTATGTTGCCCTATTGCTGGATGAGAGGCCAAGTTGATTCACATAATAAAGTACTGGGGGCAAGGGAAGGGAGGAGGAAAGGTGAAAGAACTGAATAGTTTGGGGGTGATGTTTGCAGAGCATTTGAGGAGAGAGGAGGCAAACCAGGCAGAGGATGGAAGCAAACAGGAGAGGGGCGCCTGGGTGGTTTAGTGCGTTAAGTGTCTGTCCGTTGGACTTCGGCTCAGGTCATGACCTCATGGATTTTGAGTTCGAGCCCCCATCCCTTCATGAGTTCGAGCCAACCCCCCCCCCCCTGGCATGAGTTTGTGAGTTCAAGCTCCCCTGCATGAGTCGGAGCACCCCCTGTATAAGTTTGAGCCCCTCATTGGACCGTCTGCTGTATCACAGAGCCTGCTTCAGATCAGATTCTCTGCCCCCCCTTCCCTGCGCACCTGCTCTACCTCTCCCCTGCTGGTGCTCTCTCTCAAAAATAAATAAACATTTTTTTTAAAGCAAAAAAGCAAACAGGAGAAGAGTGGATGCTGAGACATTGCATGGACTATATTCAGAATCATTTTCTCTTTAAGAGAATCAAGTAAAAATAAATTCTTTTAGATTGTTTATTACTACTTAATAATATAAGTATTAAGATTTCTAATGGCTTTATCTGTTTCCGAGTGTTTTAAATGCAAGGCTACCCTGAGGCTGAGCCTTGAGTGTCTCTGGCCTCAGAAGGGCTACACTGCAGGCTTAGCATGTAGGTACCAGGTTGTGTTGAGGACTTTACAGGTAAAGAGAGTGAGGATCAGAGATGGTGAGTGCCTTGCTGCCAGTCACACCACTAAGAGACGTCAAATCTTGGACAAAAGTCCAGCCAGGTCTGGCTCTTCTGGCCTGAGGTCTTTCAGTTTTGCTGCTCAGACAGTTCGCCTGATCAGCCATGGACCCCAGCTCACCCCTGCTCAGCTCATACTCACCACTCTGAAGTTGGCAGTGCTAGGCCGGGCCCAGCCTGCGCCCTATCCAGCTCCCGCCACACCAGCCTCTAGAGACAGCCCCCAGTGCCCTGTCAGTGAGAAGGAGAGAATGTTCTTTGCTCCCTGATGCTCCCCAGACAGCCAGGCCCCAGGGCTTGCAGCCAAGTGGAACCCCTCCGGGTCCTCGCCTGGGCTCTGGGTGTGCTCCCCGTCACAGCCCAGGAATGTGGGCATCCAAACAGCAGCAGCAGACACGCTGGCTGCCAGCCGAGTCAGGGCCCCTGGAAACCGACAGGAGCTGAAAAAACCACTACAGAGGGAGGCATGGTCACAGGGGCACATTTCCGTGTCGCCTGGGCTTGTAGAACAGGGGGAGGCAGCTTTAGGTCAGCCACTGCCTAGTAAGACTCAGTTTCCCCATCTGTAGAAAGGGATGAAATGTCTTGGCCTGCCTCACCAGGCAGCTGTGAGAAAATCAATGTGCTACCTGATCGTACTGGCCACGGTAGCCCGTCTCCGAGGACCGCAGAGAGACAGAGGTCCCGAGAGCACAGATCATACTTCGCATTGTAACAGAGCGGGAATGGGACTTCAGGCCCCCCTCCTCCTTAACCTGGGCTTTTCTGTTCCAGTGCCCGTCTTTTCTCTTTTGCACACACCTGGAGAGGGAAGTCGGCTTCCTGCATGAGGGACCAGGACGAGGTGGAATCAGTCCTTTGACACCACATGGGGCCAGGAGTGCTGGGCTCCAGGCTTAGCACGGTCACCTACTTGCTGTGGGCACCTGGGCAGAGGGTTTCTCCTCTCAGGGCCTCGATTTCTTTATTGTGAAAGAAGGGCATCACCGTGAACAGTGCTCCTCAGACTCGCACATGCTTGTGAATCACCGGACCTTGTTAATAGATTCTGATTCAGCAGTTCTGGGCCAGGACCCGAGAGTCTGCTTTTCTAACAAGCTTCCATAGGCTGCTGCTGCTGGCCCCGACCACATTTTAAGAGCAAGAGTGTGGAGGAGCCCTAAGAGCTCCCAGATCAGGCCTTCTGTAAGCTTCTGGGGCTCCAAAATGCCCCGTACACTCATCCCAGCACCCCTAGGTCCCGGGCTATTCAGGGGTTCCTGAAACTCCTCCTTGGGAGCACTTCCACCCTTCCCTGGGACCCTCCCCTCCATCTGCTCCCGCTTCACCTTCACGATCAAGAAGTCTCCAGTTCCTCCTTGCTCCGGCTGGGGCAGCTTCAGGAAGACCCTCCTGCAGCCTTTAGAGGAAACAGAGCCCCATCTGCCCTGGGGACTTAGGGAGGGAGCTCGTTCTGTAGCTTCCCAGCTCCTTCTCTGTGGGAAGCATCAGAGAGCAGGGCTCCAAGGACCTTCCCATCCCAGAGGCCCCGCTCCTGCCACTGGTCTTTCCTGCCCCCACCCCACACCCGCCCGCCCGCCAGCAGCAGCTGCTGGGGTGAGATTTATGTGGATGCCACGGGGGTTTTGTAAAGAAAAGAGGGTGTGTGTTCATAAGGAAGGAAGAAAACCAACATTTATTAAGGTCCTATTGTGTGGGAGGCACATTCCCAAACATCACTTCCGCCCACCCCTTGGCCCTTAGAAGGTACGTTTGCCTTGAAGGTCATTGTGAGGATGACCTGAGACAAGCATGTGAAACTCCTGAGCGACTCGTCAGCAGTTTGAAGAGTGGACATAGGCTGGCCTGGCTTCAGAGTACAAAGAAGGAGGAGGGAGGCTGGAGCTGGTGGAGGAGGATGTCTGGCTTAGAAGGGCCTCCAGACCTCGGATGGAGTAGGACTCCCGTCCAGGAGCGGGGGGGGGGGGGGGGGGGGCAGCTGGTAGAGAATTAGGCAAGTGTGGGGCCAAATCACATTGGCTTTCCAGACGCACAGTGTGGCCACTGAGTGGAGATGGACCGGAGGGGGCAGGGCCGGATGTGTGGAGGCCGGTGAGGTTCCAAAGAGCCCACAGTGCGATCCCTTCTCTTTCTGGGATCTTGAATGGGACCAGCTGTGCGGCAATCCCATGGTTTTCTTCAACGTCTCAACGTCTCAACGGCAAGTTCATAGACATGATCTGAGGTTCCCTGTCAAAACCCCCAGGAGGGGGCAGCACAGGCCTCACTCTCCCCTTTGGGAGATCAGGTCCAGTAGCACCAAAGTTTTCCCCAGGACCACCGCGGGATGAGTCACTAGGCTGGGGTTGGAATCCAGGCCCCCATAGGCTGTGTGGCTGCCAGGACTCTGGTGGGCCTGGGAGGGAGAGAGGCCGGAAGCCTGGGGCCCAGCCCGGGTCAGCCAGCGTCCATCACCAGGAGCATCACCCGGCTGGCCCAGCTCAAAATAGCTCTCCGGACGCAAGGAAATATTTTATCCAACTCTGTTTTCCCACCGAAAAAATAAATAAATAAATAAATAAAATAAACATTCCCAAATCTCAATGGGGCCAGATTCCAAAGAGGGGGAAAGGGAACAAGACCGTGCCCGGCCGCCTACTGAGAAATCCAGTCTGTCCTTGCAGTTGCTTTCTTGAGGGTCAAGCCTTTGCTTCATGGCATGAGTGCAGAGACTCCCACGGCTTTCCCAGTGGCGGCTGGCTTTCTCTTGATGTCAGGCTGCCCTTTCCCAGGGGTCACACGTCTCAGACTTGGTGACACATGAGGGATCTAAAAAATATATATGACACAACTCTGTCTTCGAAGGGCTTATAAGTGCAGAGTGGCGGAGCTGGGCTTCCTCTCTCACAGAGGAGCCATTGGGAAGGTGGGGGGAGAGAGGCTAATGTTTAGGGAAAGCCAGCCGGGTGGTATAACCAGAAACTTCCACCAAAGAGCATCCCTTCTGATCCTCCTGCTAAGCCTTTGCGGTTTGTATTATCACTTCCCCATTTTATTAATGAAGAAACGGAGGCTCAAGTGGGCACGACCTCTTCAAAGTTTCACAGCCAGAGAATGGTAGACCTAGGACTGGATGTTACATGACCTGGGCTCAAACACTGTGTGGTGCGTCATGTGGGCTCTTGTAGGGCCCACATGGAGGCTGGTGGGTGGACTGAATGCGCTCAGGACTCACTTGTGCACAGCGTTCTCCTTTCCTTTGCACTGTGGCCACCCTGGGCCCAGGGACACCAAGACCTGATCAGGGGGGTAGAAGTGAGGCTGGTGTTGTGGGTTGAGTTGTGTCCCCTCCCAAAAGACATGTCGAAGTCCTTAGCCACGTACCAGTGAATGTGACCTTATTTGGAAATAAGGTCTTAGGCGAGTTTAATCAAATGAAGATGAGGCCATTAGGGTGGACCCTCATCCAACATGGCTGACGGCCTTACGAGAAGAGGGAAGACAGCTGAGTGAAGGCAAAGGCAGAGACTAGGGCCAAGCTGCCATTAACCCAGGAATGCCTGGGGCACCGAGGCTGGAAGGGGCAAGGAGGGATCCTCCCCCGGAGGCTTGGAAGTGACTGCCAACACCCAGATTTGGTACTTCTAGCCTCCAGAACTGTGAGACAATACATTTGTTTAAAGCCACCCAGACACAGTCCTCTGTTAAGAGAAACTTCTACAGCTGGGGTTCCCCCTGGGCCTCCTCAGGAAACAGGCAGATTGGGACAGAATAGAATTTGATTCTCAGCATCATGAGGGGAAGATCTTTCTCCCAGTCAGAGTCCTCCGAGGAGGTGTCTGCTTCTGGGGAGTGAGAGCCGCATCTCAGGGCAGAGAGATGGGGGAGCCAGGTGCCATTTGATGGAGGCACAGGTGCATCTTTCTTATTGGGTTTTGGGAATTCGTAAATTCCCCCAAAAATAGATAGCTTGGCCTACCGGATAATAAATTTGTTACGTATTTTGTGACTATGTTCCCTAGTTTGGGGCTCGTATTTTCATATTCTTCATGATGTAATGAGCAGAGGGTCTTCATTTTCATGTGGTTGGAGTTACTCATCTTTTCTCTTTATTCTCTGTGCTTTTGTTGTCTGTTTTTAAAAGCCCCACCGCTTTTTTTATCCCAAGGTCATAAGAGATGCTCCTATATTTTCTGAAAATTTAAAATACTTCCTTTCACATACCTCATTAATTCATCTGGAAGTGATTTTTGTGTAGGGCATGAGGTGGTGCTAGTTTTTTTTCCATTGTTTTTTAAATTTTTTTTATGTTTTATTTATTTTTGAGAGAATCAGAGACAGAGGGTAAGAAGGGGAGGGGCATAGAGAGGGAGACAATCCAAAGCAGGCTCCAGACTCTGAGCTGCCAGCACAGAGCCCGATGCAATGCTCGAACTCATGAACCACGAGATCATGACCTGAGCAGAAGTCGGACGCTTAACCAACTGAACCACCCAGGCGCCCCATAGTTTTGTTTTTAAAACATAGATAAGCAACTGCTCAGCATCAATCTATATTGATTGCTGCCTCTGTCTTCTGTCTCTGCAAAAACACCTCACTGTACTCGTTGCTAGAGTTTTATAGTAAGTCTGAAATCTGGTAAAGCCACACTCCCCCATCCTCATCTTGTTGTTCTTCTTTTTTGTATTTTTTTGTATTTTTATTTTTGTATTTTTTATTTTTGAGAGACAGAGAGAGACAATGCGAGCTGGGGAGGGTCAGAGAGAGGGGGAGGCACAGAATCTGAAGCAGGCTCTGGGCTCTGAGCTGTCAGCACAGAGCCTGATGCGGGGCTCAAACCCACAAACTGTGAGATCATGACCTGAGCCAAAGCCGGATGCTCAACCAACCGAGCCACCCAGGCGCCCCTTCTTTTTTATATTTTTTAAAGGTCATTAAAAAATTCTTAGCACTGTTCATTTATATACGATTTCTGTTAATGTATTACTAACATCACTATTCATTTAAATGACTTACTTTAAAATTTGTAGAACAGGAGTGCCTGGGCGGCTCAGTCAGTTAAGCATCCAACTCTTGGTCTGGACTCAGGTCATGATGTCATGGTTTGTGCGTTCAAGCCCTGCATTGGGTTCTGGGCTGGCAGAGTGGGATTCTTTCTCTACCTGTCTCTCACCCTCCCCCACTCAAGCTCTCTATCTCTCAAAATAAATAAGTAAATAGACAAAAAAAAATGTGTAGAACAGAGAAAAAGTTTGACAGTGTGGAATATATTTTTATAAAATGTTTTCTGTATAGATACCAATATACAAACACAATGTATTATGTATACATTATGATAAAACTATTCTTCATATACTGTTCTGCCATTTGGCTTTTTCACTAAGAAATATGTCTAATATATATTTTCATGTCAGAAAAATAGAACCGACCGTTTAAAAAAATACCTACAGAGTATCCAATTTTAGAGACATAGGAACTCTGCTAAAAATCAACCAACTCCTTATTGAAGAATGTTGGCATTTCCAACAGATCATTCTTCAAAATCATTCTACTTCAAGAAACACGTTACCCTCCAAGAAGATTGTAGCCATTCATACTCCCACCAGCACAGCATCACAAAGCCTGTGGGTCACACGGTCACCAACACTGATTTTAAGAAAATAATTAAACAGATACAGTAAAGGTAGAGCAAAGAACAGAGGCACTGTGTACCCACCACTCACATTGGCCACATGTTTATTACATTAGCTTTTTATTGCATTTTCTTTGGATAAAAAAATTAGGGCACTTCCACACATACACAAAAGTAGAGTGAACGGTACAATGAACCTCTTCGGTCAGCTTCAACAATGATCAATTCATTGCTAACCTTGCTCCATCCAGACTTGCACCCCCAAATTATTTTGAAGCTGATGCTGGACATCGTATAATTTCACCTGTTACGACTCTCTCCAAAAGATAAAGACTTTAACACCATAAAAATTACTGATTTTTGAACATAATCAAACATTCAATGTATCAACATTTCCTGGTCATCTTTTTACACATATGCATATATATATATATATATATATATATGCATATATGCATATATGTATATATGTTTGCTTGAATAAGGATCCAAATTAAGATCTAGACATTGTTCATTGCTTCTGATTGTCTCAAACCTTTTTTCTTAAAAACTTGAATCAATCACAACCACAGAAAAGTTTCAAGTATGTCACAAAGGACCTTCCTTCCGGGGAGCCTTTTGAGAGGGAGTTTGTGGACCTGGTTTCCCATCCCCCACCTCCAATCTGTACGTGAGGTTTTCTATGATCAAGGATCATAGGAATCAAGGATTGTCTTCAGTCTATAATTACAGGACTGCTCTCAAAGCCAGGCACTTGCCACAGAATCATTGCTCTTATGTGTTCCTCAGATCCCATGCAAGTGGCCAATGTCCCCAGTAATGTCTTTTATAGCCAAAGGATCCAGTTCAGACATATGTCATGTCTCTTTAGTCTCCTTCGGTCTGGAGAAGTTCTTCAATTTTTACCCGACTTTTAAGACCTTGACGTTTTGGAAGTTATTTTATAGATCTCCCTCAGCGTGAGTTTGACGTTTTCTTGTGATCATGCATTTTTAACATGAACATTAAGGAAGTCACCCTGTGTTTTCCTCATTGCACTTTCAGGTGACATGTGATTTTGATCAGTCCCATTACTGAGGGTGACTAATGTGATGTCTGCCAGTCTTCTCCACAGTGAAGTTACTCTTTTCTCCTTTGTGATTTTATAGACAGATACTTTGACACTATGCAAATATCTCATTCTTCATCAACCTTTTATTTTATTTATTTATTTTAAAGTTTATCTATTTTGAGAGGGAGGGCACAAACACAGGAGGGACAGAGGGAGAGGAAGAGAGAGAATCCCAAGCAGGTTCCACGCTGTTAGCACAGAGCTGACAGCACAGGGCTTGAACTCACAAACCAAGAGGTTGTGACCTGAGCCACCCAGGAGCCCCCTCATCAAACCTTTATTCCTTTGTTTATATCAGTGTGGACTTATGGTTTTCTGTTTTATTCAATAGGTTATAATCTGTTACTGTCATTATTTATTTTGATACTCATACTGTCCCCAGTTTGGCCAGTGGGAGTCCCTTCAAGCTGTCTTCTGTATCCTTTTGAAAAATCTCCCTCATTCTTTGAACACTTCCTTACTTTCTGGCATAAAAGATGTTCTAGGTGTATTTTGTTCTTTTCCTGTCCCTATTCTGTAATCAGATGTTCTCTAAGGAAATGCAAAATGATGATATTCTAATTCTATTATTCTCTTTGTTTATTAACTAGATTTTTTTTTAATTACAAAAACAAAAACTTCCTTTTCATCAGCAATGCTGGGTCATTTCCTTGAGATACAGTTTAAATAGCAAGTCAGGATAAATGTTTTGAGTTTTTCCCTTTACACCCCAGTTTTCATAACTATAAATTAGTTTTCTAGCATCTTTCAAAGGTGATCAATAAAGGTTTTTTTTTAAGTATTATGATGAACTTACTAATTTTTATGCATTTCAATCTATTTGCCATTCTCAGTGTTGATGCCATCTTTGGTCAGTGGTCCAAGATGTCTTAGACCTTTACTCTTCCAGATGATCCTAATCATGAGGAAATAGGAAACAAACCCAAACTGAGTTTTCTTCCATTGACATTTTGGGAATTTTGTTTGGGGTTGCATTGAATCTATAGGTCAGTTTGGGGAGAGTTGAAAGCTTCAAGAGAGTGAGCCTTCCTGTTCATGAATGTGAGGCGCAGCTCTGGTTAGGTGCCCTCTAGTGTCTTTCCATAAAGTTTTATTAACAATCTTACACTCCTTTTGTTAGATTTATTCCAGGATACTGTCTATTTTTATTGCTAGTACAAATTGTATTTTTTGAAGTGCATTTCTAACTGAAAAAAAATGGAAAAATGATAACTGACTTTTGTATATTGATTTTACATCTGACAAATTGCTAAATTATTATTAAGTCCTAACAATTTGATTGTAGATTATTTTGCTTTTCTGTGTGGAAACTCCTACCAATTCATAACCCAAATCACAGCCTAGTTCTGTTTCTTCCTTTTTGGTCCTTATAATTTTATTTCTTTTTTACCTTATTGTGTTCTCTGAAGCTTCTAGTTCTGTATAGAAGGGACATGGCAATGGTGGGCATCTTTATCTTAGTCCTATTTTTAAAGGGAATGTTTTTAACATTTCAGGATTTAGTAGGATGTTTTCTGTAGGCTTTTTGGTTCTAGTAGCTATCAGGTTTAGAAAGTTTATATTACTAATTTTCCAAGAGTTTTAATATTTTTTACCTTGAATGGATATTGAATGAATGATCTGTATAATTATTGATAGAATTCTGATTCTTGCTCTTTAATCTGTTAAGAAAAAGCGATTTATAGATTTTTTTTACTCTTGAACCCTGTGGTCAGAGAACATGGATCGTATGAAACTGGTTCTTTGGAATTTGTTGATGCTTGCTTTATAGGTGACTCTATTAACAGGATGCAAAGGTCATCTGTCTTTGCTTTAAAATTGGATTCATTCTCCAGGGGCATCTGAGTGGTTCAGTCAGTTAAACCTCCAACTCTTGATTTCGGCTCAGGTCATAGTCTCCCAGTTTGTGACATCAAGCCCTGCTGCAAGCACAGAGCCTGCTTGGGATTCTCTTCTCTCTCTGCCCCTCTCCCATTCAGGCCACCCCCTCTCTTTCTCTCTCTCTCTCAAAATAAATGAACTTTAAGAAATAATTAAGTCAGATTCATTCTTCAGTCATTGGATGCAGGGTTCTATATGCATTGGATGCAGGTTGCTAAAGTCTTATTCATAATTTCTTTTTTTTTATGTTTATTTCTTTATTTTGAGAGAGACAGAGGGTGCATGTGAAAGATCGGGCAGGGGAGGGGCAGAAAGAGAGAGAGAGGAAGAGAGAGAATCCCAAGCAAGCTCTGAGCTGTCAGCACAGAGTCAAACTCAGGGTTCAAACCTACAAACTGTGAGATTATGACGTGAACTGAAATCAAGAGTCAGATCAGACTGAGCCACCCAGGTGCCCCTGATTTCTTTTTTTTTAAATGATCTATCAAATCCTGATCTTCCCTTATTTGTCATATATTTGTCATATATATATTGAAGCTATATTATTATGTGTATATGGATTCAACAGTTTTATATCTTCCTGGATAGTTGAATCTTTAATCATTTTGAATGACCCACTTTATCACTAGTAATGTTTCTATTCTCAAGTCTGTTTTATCTGATATTAATATGGCTACATGAGATTTCTTTTGGTAATATTTGTTCCATCCTTTGACTTTCAGCTTTCCCGCGTTCTTAGAGCTAATTTTTTTAACCTTATTTTGACAATCTTCATCTTGTTATTGTGATTACTGATGTATTCAATTTGGGACCATGTAGCACATAGTAGGTGCTCAGAAAAGCAGTCACTGCCAACCCAGGGTGTCTGGGACTAGGGGGCTGGGAAGGGAAGTGGGGCCTTTTCTCACTTAACCCCTAGTCTGGGGAGCCTACAGGATGGTTTTCCTGAGAAAAGCATGGCGTTTCCAGAAAGACTTGGCTGAGAAAACCCCAACCCAGTCTGGGGCCGCATAACTGTTTCCTAGAAACAAGATGTGAGTGAAACTCGGCTGGTGCCCGAGTTACAGCAGACATTTCCTGTTTTTCATCCACGAGCTAATAAAGTTATTTCCTTCTCAGGCTGCTCTGTTGAGCAGGAAGGCCCGGCTGCCTCAAGGCCTGAGGCCGCCGTTATCCACCACCTCTACCACCCGCTCCAAGCAAAGGGAGGAAGTGGCCTGGGCTCCCCTGGGGGCGGGGCCTCCTCAAGTGTGCTCCCCACACGTGCTCCAGCCCCTCAGCCCCTCGGCTGGCATAGAGCCATCCCACCCTCCAAGCCTCCAGGGCTCTGTCTCTGGTCTGGAGCCCCCTGTGGATCATTGACTCCTCTGTCTGCTTGGAGAAGTCTCCCTGGATGTCTGACCAGCCCCTCAGACCCTACATGTCCCACACGGAGTCTTCTCTTGCATCAAGTGTGTTCCTTTGGCCGTCCCTTGTGTTCCCCATCTCCAGGGCTACCCCCCCCCCACTCAGCTGCTGATCAGAATAAGGGCATCACTGTGCCCTCCTGCCCAGCCCCATCAGCCCAACATCTCGGTCTGGGTCTCCCGGCCCTGGCCCACACTCTGTTCACAGCAGTGTGGGAAGGGCTCTCGTCTGGCCCAGCTGCCCCCATTCCCTGCAAGTCCTCTGGGGACGGATTGGACTCATCTCTGTCCCCATGTCCAGCAGAGTGGGGCTTGGGAAGACTACTCGGGAAAGTTCGTTGAACAAACAAATGAATGTATGCATGAATGTGCAGGCCCTTTTGGAGCTTCTCCAGGATCACACACTGCCACCCCTCCCCCACTATCTTTCATGGTAAGGGTTTCCAGAACTCTCTGCCTCCTGCCCCTTCCTAAACCTGCTCCAAACCTCTACTTTCTTCCCCATGTGTGGAGCCCGGGTGCAAACATTGTCCTGGGCACCCCTTTGGAACAGGGACTGTTCCAATGCCAACAGCTTCTGGCTCTGGGGTTGGCGTGGTCCTGTACTGGCAGTGTTGGCACTAGGTGCCAAGGATATATCCCTTTACCTGTGACATGCACAGGGAATACAGCATGACAAAGACAGATAAGGTGCCACCTTCCTGAGGCTTACTCACCAGAGCAGGGAGCCGAGGACCCAGCAGCACCCAGTCGCCAGTGGTGTCTCACTGAGCTGGGCACCTGAAGGTGAGTGGTGGGGATTGCCCCACCACGATGGGACGGGAGGGCCATGGGGAGTGCATGCAGGCCACAGCCCAGACAGCAGGCTGAGCTGCAGACCTGAGTCTAGCTCCCAGAATGAAGTGGAGTGGAAGGATGGGGGGCGGTGGGCCTCGGGGACCAGGCTCCACCACAGGTGACCCAGACAGACAGTGAAGTGGGAGGGTCCCAATGTGGGAGTCAGGCAGCCCTGACACACCGACGAGGTCGCTCTCCGAGTCCGGCTTCCTTTTCTGTAGCATGCATGTTAATAATCCCTACTTCACTAGAGGGGGAGATAAATGTGTACCAAGGAAGGCGCGCTGGCACATACAAGGGGCTCAAGCCGGGGACTGGGGGAGGCGGGGACCCTGAGGCACGGGGCCAGGGCCAGGGCTGCTCAAAGCCCTCCTGTCCTCTTCTTTTCAGGGAGGTCTCAAAGCTAAGACAGGGCTGACTGAGGTGGAAGGGCAGGAGTCCAAGAGGATTAGGGGCAGAGGCGAGGGCAGAGGGGGGCGGGGGATGAAGGGAGATTCACTTTTGACTTGGGCAGTTCCTGTGCTTGATGAGAATCCTTCCAAGGTTAGGTGAAGCATGTCTCACCCCGAGGAAATGGGAGCTCAGAGAGGAAGTGACGTGCCACAGGTGAGGGCAGAGCTGGGCTCAAATTCAGATTCGCAGGAGCCCTGTGCTCATGCTCATGCCCCTTATCTTGCACCAACGTCCCCCTCCCCCTTCTCACAGTCAGGCCCCGGGGTCTTGAGCTCCCACCTGCCATGGTTCTGCACTGCTGTGTTGAACATCTTCATCATCCTCGATCAATGCATTGACTGATTTCAGCCCAGCCTGGAGGCCCGCAGCTGCGTGCCGGCCCCATCTGGGCCCTGGCGGGGCTGCTCTGTGCCCTGCAGTGGCCTCTGTGCTGAGCTCCCAGCGGGCCGGGCCCAGGCTGCCTCCTCATGTTCCAGCACCAGTCAGGGGCCAGCAGCGTGCAGGAGCCAGGAAAGTGTTTGCTCTTTATAAAGGAGGAAGGGGCGGAGGGTGGCCCTGAGTGGGTGACACCTCCCCACGGTGCAGAAGAAGGGAAGGACGATCAAGTGTGGTGACTCACAGTCCCAGGTGTGGAGCCCACCCTTGGCCATTTTTTTCAAACTGCGGTAAAA
>NC_043710.1:57687908-57759130 GCF_006229205.1 Suricata suricatta
GGGGGGGGGGGGGGGGGGGGGGGGGGGGACACACGAGTCAGCCTCTCAAGGACACTCCCTAAAGGGCAAGCTTGCATGTAATAACAGCAATTAGGCACAACCGCAACAAAGGAGGCCCAGAGGAGAAGACCACAGCGGGTGGGGAGCTGGGAGACTGCTCTGACTAACTGCCTGGCTCTGACCATGGCCAAGGCTGCCCGCCCTGGGCCTCAGCTTCCTCCTTGTGCCGAGACAGGGTGCGTGAGGGGACACTTGCTCTCTGGCAGTACAGCACCTTCTTTGGGCTTGCCCAGCAGGCCACAAGACCCTCAAGGACAGGGGTCCTGGCTTTCTCTCATTCATTCATTCACTCACATATTTGATAAACCCTTGTCCACACCGGGCCCTGTGCTTGGCTGGCTAGAAGGGCCTAGTGCCTCTCCTCTGGAGGCTCTCGGTCTGGCGGGAGGTCAGAGCCAGGCACAGACAGCTCCGGGCCTGCAGAGAGGAGGTGATATTCCCGGGGTCCTCTGCCCTGAGCAGGGGGGTGAGGCGAGGAGGGGCTCGCTGCGTGGACATGCCGCCACAGGTGCTCTACCAGCTCTACCCCCTCATATTTGCAAAGCAGAGGAGCATAATGCAGCCTCGCGTCGGGTCTGTGTGGGGTGCATGTAAGAAATGAGCACAGCTGCACAGAAAACAATTCGTGCTTGTGTGAACTCCCCACGGGTGGGGTGAACCCCACAGGAAAATGCTGCATGTGTGTGGGTCCATCCCTCGGCCAAACCCTTCCCTGCACCTGTTGGAACAAAGCATTTTTCAGGTGCCATGGTGCGCACATCACATAAACGTGCCGTTCAGTTCTGTGTGGTACTTCTTGAGAACCCGTAGAGATGCTTATCTACCCTGAGCTGTGGTTCTTAGAAGGGACCTACTGTTGGCTGAGTTTACATCTTGGGTCTAGGGACACAGAAGGGCAAGACCCAATACCCTCCCTCCAGATCCTTGGTCTCGTCGGGGAGAAGACAGATAGGAAACTTCAAGTGGCCCACCCTTTGCAGAGTGAAAGTGTGGCCCCCGCCCTGTGCCCCCGGTAGGGGTGGGGATGGGATGCTGGGCAGAGGGATGGACTCAGCTCATGAATGGAAGACAGTTCTGATGTTTCTTCTCAAAATACCACCACCACCACCCCCACCCCCACATGCATACAATTTAGGTATTATATCTAGAGTTCCCATTTTACAGATGTGAATGCTGAGGCTTAGAACTCTCATTCACTTGTTGAAGATCACACAGCTGGCTGGTGCTAGGGTTGGGATCTGAATGCTCATAGGTGGGACATCAGAGCCACCACCCCCACTCTAGTGCCTCACAGAACCTTTTCCTCTCCCTTTGTGGGTACCTGTCTTCCTGTCATTCCCTTTCTACCATCCTATTCCCTGACACCTTCCAGGTTTCACCTTAAAACTAGGGTTGGAAGTCTCCACCCTTTCCCTGTCACAGACCAGCAGGCAGGGACTTCCTGGCTGTGTTCCTCCGGAAAGCAGTAGCTTACCAGCCGCACGCGTTCCGGAGCGGTGGGCTGCGACCTCCCCCTGCTCAGGTACTGCCCAGGTACACAGGCTCCACCCCAGGGTGTGGGGCTGAGGACAAAGCCTCTTTGTTCTCTCATCTGCTCCTGCCTGGCCCTGCCCTGAGCCTCCTGATTTGGGGAGGTGTGCCAACCAAGAATGTGTTTGCGGATGGGGCATCTGAGCCCACGCATCCACAGACTTAGTACATGGGCTCTCATCCCCGCCCGCACATCAGAACCACCGGGAGCTTACACAAAGTCCCCAGGCCAGGGCTCCACTCCAGACCAGAGAACCAGACCCTCTGGGTGGAGCCTGGGCAAGGGCACTGAATGAGATCACAGCCAGGCCCCTCTTGGTTGGCTCTAATGCAGTCCTAATGGTCAGGGCAGGGGGCCCAGCTTGGACAGGAATCTGCAGTGACCCTCAAACTCCCCTACAACAGGGTTTATATGATCTCATGTTATGGGTTGAATTGTGTCCCTCCAGATTCATGTGTGAAGTCCTAATTCTCAGAATGCAACCGTATTTGGAGAGAGGGTCTTTACAGAGGTAAGCGAGGTGAAGTGGGCCTTTGGGGTGGGTCTTAACCCAGCATGACTGGGATCCCTCTGTAAAGGGGAATTTTGGAAATGGATCCACACGAGGCGATGCATCTACGGGCCAAGAAACACTGAAGGTGCCAGCCAGCCACCAAAACCGGGGGAGAAGCCCTCAGAAGGAAGTAACCTTGATCTTGGACTTCCAGACTTCGAAATCGTGAAACAATACATTTCTTCGTTGAAGCCGCTCAGTCTGTGCTTTATTACAGCAGCCCTAGCAAGCGAATGATCTCCTTTTTACAAATGAGCAAGACCAAGATTATGAAGTGACTTTCCCGAGGTTACCTGGGCACTGTGGACCTCTTTGGTGCTGACTTCTCTGCCATTTATTAAATGCAGATACCCGCCACTGCCCCCCATCTCCCCGCCCTCAGTCCTGTGCCCTCAGCTCTTCGGTATTCATCCATCCACGCATCTTTGAGGCAGACAATGTTCTGAGCACAGGGGCCTGCAGAAAAACAACCAATAGACATGTTCCCCGCCTCCCTCCTCACAGTGGGGAACAGACAAAATGCAAGGTAAGTGAAATATGGGTGAAGAGTATGTTACAGGGTCTAAGAGCCGTGGGGGGACTTGGGACAGGGAAGGGGCATCAGAGGTGTGGAGGGATCGGGGTTTTGAACAGGGTGATTGGAAAGGCTAACCCAGAGGGGACACTCCAGCCTGCATCCCCTCCAGATACACACCTCCCAGATCTTCCCCAGTTGATGCTCCCCTGGGGGTGTCTCCTGTCCAACGAGAGCCAGGAGTAGAGTCAAGTTCCTACCCTTTCTGGGCCTCAGTCTCCTCATCTGTCTAATGGGCACAAATCCCTACAGGACTAGCCTCTTGGGTTATCCTGGCTGAACAAATGGGTGTGAATGGCATTGCTCTAAACAGCAGGTATGCTGTTGGGTATACTGGTGGGCTGGGGTGAGGGGAGGGTGGGGTGTGACACTGTGTGTATTGATGTGCCCAAGCCAGAAAGGCCGGAGTGACGCGGGCTTACCAGTCCTCACAACGTGTTCCCCTTAACCCTGGTTTCTCTAGAGGCCTCTTGCCTTCTGCTGTCTTCTGCAGAAAGGCTCTGGCCCAGATGCCTCCTGCCTCTGAGGCCCACACTGTGCAGGACACCCTATTTGAACAATAAGATGGGGTGGGAGAGACTGATTTCTGGGATCCTAGAGCTTTCATGAACTTTGCAGGGATGCTGGAGGCTTGATGGGGCAAGAAAGGGAGACCCAAACATGTCCCTCAAACTGCAACATGGGACCGAGCTTTCCTATTCTCTGGCCTCTGAGAACCCGCAGACCAGAGCAGCATAGGCCCCAGGGGGATGAGAGCGAATGGGCAGTCTGGCCAGATTGCCACATTTGGGTGCCCCACAAGCCTGAACACAGAGACTCTATATATTGGAGGCTGGGGGTGGTTAGTGAATTTTTGATCTTACGTGATTCTCTCAACAGGTGACATGGTTTCTCCATCTGCTGAAAGGAACTGCCTGCCCAGTCCTCTATTCAAGTTGAATGGCACCCCCTGCTCTGTCCTGTGTGTGTGCACGCGCATGCACATGTGCATACCTGTGTAGAAACATGGGGAAGGAAGGAGAAAAGCCACGTCCTAGCTGGGCCTGTCCGACACCATCCATACCAGCCTTGACAGGGCCGCATGAAGGAGGAAGAGTTGTTGCTGCCCACCCCCCTCCTGGTACCCCACCTCTGTATGAAGGGAGGGTGACTGAAGGACATTCCCCAGGGTGGCCCGGCCCTCCCTTGGTGGCCCAGTGGATCAGTGGGCTTAGTGATCCTGGGGCAGACGGTCCTTTGCTCATCTGTGCCCCTGGGGTCGGGTGGGCTGCAACAGCCTGTTGGCGCTGGGGGTGTGGGGTGCCTAGACTCCCAGCCCACTGTGCAATTTTGTGTGAGTTACTTGACGTCTCTGAGCTGGCTTCCTAATGGGGTAAAAATACCTCATTGGGTTGTTGAGAGGATTAAATTATACATGACCTGGACCGAAATCCCTACCGTTGCCTCTGGATCCTTAGCCTTGCCAGCACCTGGCTCTGTGGCTCCCTGCTTCGCTGCCACGTGGAAAGCCAGGGTCCTCACATCACCCCGGGGCCTCTGCAGCTGTGTGCTCTCCAGTTTGGTAGCCACTAGCCATGTGCAGCTTTTTGGCACCTGACAGCGTGGCGTGTCTGAACGGACAAGTGTTGTAAATATAAAAACACACATCAGGTTTCAAAGACTTCATACAGAAAGGGAATCAAACTATATCATTAATGATTTCAGATTCAATTCATATTAATTACATGATGAAACAATTAACAGTTTTTGACATATTAGGTAAGAGAGACTATATTTTTAAAATTAAGCTCACCTGTTTATTTTTACTTTCATAATGTGGCTGCTAGAGACATTTAATTACATATGCAGCATGCATTGCATTTTACTGGGTAGTGTCGTTCTAGAACTTGAAAGGCCATTTGCAGGGCATCTTCCTGTGACTCCCAGGAGAAGCAGCCTTTGGAATTCCCACTGAATTCCACTCAACCTCAGCCACGGAAGAATGTCTGCTTCCCAGCTCTGGAGCCCACTCTGGGTGGCCTGACTCGATTCTCTGATTCCCTGTGTGTCACATGGCCTCCCAGGAGGCTGAGACCCAAGTGAGGACACTGTGCCCCCAAGTGTGGCCAACAGAGCCCGCAGCCCTCCTGTGTCAAACCCCATTGGTCCAGCTGCTCAGAACCTCAGAGCTGTGTGGGAATTTCCTGGTGTCACTTTCTCCCCCCAACAGACCCAAGGAGGTGGATTCCTTACTCCAGGACCTGAGTCGGCTCCAAGGAATCCTTCTCCTCTCAAGAGGGTGGTGAGGGGGCGCCTGGGTGGCTCAGTCAGTTAAGTGTCTGACTTGGCCTCAGGTCATGATCTCATGGGTTGTGAGTTCAAGCCCCGCATCAGGCTCTCTGCTGTCACAGGACCTGCTTTGGATCCTATGTCCCCTCTTACTCTGTCCTTCTCCCACTCAGTACATGCTCCCTCTCTCTCTTTCTCTCTCTCTCAAAAATAAACAAATATTAAAAAAAAAAACCCACACAAAATGAGGGGAATGAGGGTGAGAGGCAGATCTGTGTGTTGGAGAGCATGGCTGCTCTAGGAGCCAGAGAGAGCCAGGCACCAGCTGTGTGGCTGGGGCAAGTTGCCTCTTCCCTAAGGCTCAGCTTTCTTATTTCTAAAATGGGCATAGTCATTGCACCTGCCTCGTGGTGTTGTCAGGGGACAAAATGATCCCACTGATGCATGGCCTGCGACACAGTGCCTGATTCACAGTAAGCTGTAATAGTGAGAGGGATAGGAAAGAGTGAGGGATGTGGCTTTTGGCCACAGCCTCCCTCAATCCAGCCGCAGAAGGAAGGTTCCCAGGGGGCGGGGCCAGGCGTGGGAAGGAGGCGTGGAGCTGTAGTTCCCTTTAGACTTTGGGCTGGCAGTCCGGAGCCTGAGGCATAGCCTGGCGGCTCACTGTCAGATGAAATGGAGGCTCCTCAAGGTGAGGTGATTTGCCCAAGGACAGCACCAGTGCTGGTTTTAGGCGCTATCTGCAAGGCCTGTGTCCTCTCCACTCCCCTGCACTGTCCGGTCTGAGCACCGTCTGCAAGAGGCGGGGGTGGGGGGGTACAGGCAAGTGGACTCAAGAGGGTTTGAGAAGAAACTTGAGTTGATATGGCCCCTTTCCATCTGGTGATGTTGAGTCTTTGAAAGAAAGTGCCCCCTCACTCTTTTTTCAAAATATTTGTTTTGAGAGAGAGAGAGTCCGGTAGGGCAGAGAGAGAGGGAAAGAGAGAATCCCAAGCAGGCTCCATGCTGTCAGCACAGAGCCCAACTCGGGGTTTGAACCTACGAACCATGAGATCATGACCTGGACAGAAATCAAGAGTTGGATGCCTAACCGGCTGAGCCATCCAGGTACCCCGTGCGTTCCCCACTCATGCACAGGGCTCCCCAAGGCAGGCCCTGAGGCCACGAACTCAGGTGCAGCCTGTTCATTCAGGAGGTGACCCCAGGAAACAGGGTAAGGAAAGGAGAAGCAAGGTGGGGAAGGGGAGAGCCCCAGAAAGTATGTTTGACCAGCAGGTCTCCACTGTGGGCACGCGAGCACCCTGTGCCAGCCGGGGTGCAGGACACACACGGGCATCTTCAGACTCCCGAGCTGAAGGCGGGGTTGTTTGCCCTTTTCCCACCCCTCATGGTTGAGCCTTGCCCCTGGGCGTGTGGAATTTCTGACACTGCCCTGCACAGGCTGAACAAGAAGACCCTTTGGCGGTGGAGGAAGCCCTTGGGAATAGAGTGAGAATAGGCAAGCAGGCAAAGGTAGACTGGGACAGGTGCAGTGCCCACCGGGTTGGCGGGAGGCTCGCACCTGCACATTCCCCTTGAGAGCAACTTTCCTACTATACAATGAGATATTTGTGACAGTTATATATTAATATATGTTTATATGCACCAAATATATACAAATATATTAATAATTATAATATTAATTAATTATATAATTATATATTAATTACATGAAATAATATGATTAATATATAATATATACAAATATATGTTAATATATTAAATATGCACCATTATATATAATGGTACATATTTAATAATAAGCTAGGGGCGCCTGAGTGGCTCAGTTGGCTAAGCGTCCGTCTTCGGGTCAAGTCACGATCTCCCGGTTCATGAGTTCAAGCCCCCCATGGGGCTCTGTGCTGACAGCCCGGAGCCTGGAGCCTGCTTCAGCTTCTGTGTCTCCCTGAGTCTCTGCCCCTCCTCTGCTCATGCTCTGTCTCTCTTTCTCTCAAAACTGAATCTTGAGAGAATTTCTATGAAATAAATAAATAAGTAAATAAATAAATAAATAAAAATAGCCTACATGTTCAGCAAGAGGGGACTGGCCTAGTAAATTATGAGGCATCGGCACGAGAGAGTATCCTACAGCCTGAAATGAAGCCTGTTACAACGTGACAAAATATCTGGGGAGGACTGAAGTAACGTGTGGCACGGGCACATGGTGTGGCCCACGGCTGGTACATCCTCAGGACCCTATCAGGGAAGCAGCACCATCAGGAGGGCGTGAGGGCTGGCTAGGCAAGTCTGAAGGACGCACTTGGGAACCCCAGCCTGGGCTGTCCCGAGGCCGTGGAGACTGCAGGTAGATACCCAGCTGCATCAAGCTGACACCACTCTAGCCTGAGGCTGGATCCTTCCAGAACTCCTCCCCCTCCGCGCCCGACCGCTCCCCCCAAGAGATGTAAGGTGGCAGGGTGGGGCCACTTTCTCTCCGTTTCTCAGCGTTGGCCTCAGCCTACATCATCCCTGGCGTGGTGCCTGGTTGGACACAGCACAGACCCCTTATCTCCTGGGCCTCCTGGAGCAGGGCTGGGAGGTCTGTGGAGGGGACAGGACATAACATATGGATCCCGTCAGTGACCTCACTCTGAGTGGCCATCACTAGACTTTCCCTGGCCTAGGAGAGGTCCAGTTTGAGGCTGCCCTCACCCTGGGTGTGGGATTTGTACATTCCAGCCCCCCAGGATGGACCGAGGCGAAGTAAACGATGAGTCAGGCTATGATTGGCCGTGTTACCTTGGGCAAGCCCCTCTCTGATCACTCTTCACTCTAACAATGGAAAGTGTTTGATTACACCGGGCTTAGCTTCTGTGCATCTGGGCATGGTATCCAGAACTGAACAGCCTGAAGCAGGGCTGTGTAGGCATGAGGGTTGGGCTGAGTGGCATAATCCAGGGCCAGCCGGCCTGAGGGCGGGGGTATTTATGCCTGGAGTTTGACCTGCGCAACTAGTCCCAGGCCTTGTGCTGCAGTCCTGAGCTGCAGTCACCAGACCTAGGGACCCTGTAAGGATCCACCTCGGAGGCATCAGTGCCCAGTCTAGGGCTGGCACAAAGGAACACTCAGTGAGGAGGGAAGAGAGAGAGAAAGAAAGGGAGGGAGGGCCAAAAAAGATGGGGAAAGGGAGAGAAAGGAGGGAGGAGAGGAAAGGAGGAAGTGAGAAAGGGAAGAAGGAAGGAGAAGATGGAGGGAGGGGAGAGAGGACTGGAGGACCAGGGACTGAGAGTGCGCCCTGAGGGGTCATCATCCATGCAGTCCAGTTGTGCTGCTGGCCCAGCAAGTAGAGCTGGAGGCCAAGGCCAGCCCCTTCTGCAGATGAGTAAACTGAGGGACAGGGAGAAGAGGGGCGATGCGTGAGGTTGTGGTGAAAATACACAGGGACGGGCCCAAGGTGCACCATCCAGTGTTCTTCCCACCTCCATACATTGCCCTTGCCCTTGGAGACATGGTTTCTAGAGCCAAATGGGAGGGCAGCTGGGAACTGGGACTTGGGGGTGAGGAGGAGACACAGGGGCTCCCAGGCCCCTGGGCCCAAGAGGGAGGCAGGGAGCACAGGGTGGGCAGAGCTCTGGGAGGCCAGCAGGCAGGACTGAGGCTGCCAGGGGACCGAGGCTGCGATGCCAGCCCCTCTGGGCTCTGGCTGGTGCTCTGAAACTCCCCATGTCTCAGTGTCACTGCTCCCTGTCCGGAGTGTTCCCAGCCCTGTTCCTTCACCTCCTCTCTGTCTCCTCTTTGTTCTGCCTCTTGCTCCTCTCTGAGGGTCCATCCAGTGCCTTTCTCTCCTTGTCTTGCTGTGTCCATGTCACTCAGTCTGACTCTGCCTCCCAAGGTCACTTCAGCCTCAGTCTTGCCCTGCTCAGTCTCAATGTCCCCCCCGTCACCTTCTGTCTCTGATCTCCCTGCCTCTGTCTCACGCTCCCTCCTTCTAGTCATTGAAGGCCCTGCCGGCTGCTCTGGACGGTGCCCCACCCCTTCCCCCCTCCTCACCCCGGCTCGCCCACCTCTGGTAACAATTACTCTGGGCTGCAATGGAATCCTCCAGCACCCCAGACAGACCCACAGGCAGCACATGGGGACCAGATGGTGACAGACTCCTTAAGAAACTAACCACTTTGGGCTGGGAGAGGAAGGGGCCAAGGTCCCAGGGAAGGCCAAGCCAGCCAGAGAGCAAAGAAAGTCCCAAGTGCCGTGGCGGCCAGATCCCACACAAGAACCTCTTGGGCTCTGCTCTGCCCACCTCCACTCTGCCACCAGACCAGGAGGCATGGGGGGGGGGGGAGGGCGGGGTAATGCTTGATGCCCAGTTTACAGGCACTAGAAGCAGCTGCAGGCAGAGGAGCAGGGCCGCTGGAAATCAAGTCCTACTCCTAACAGCTCAGCCCGGAAGTCAGGGTCCAGACCCCTTCCGTGACCTCCTCAAGGTCACCAGCACCTGGGCAATAGACCAGAAACCCTGAGTTTGAATCCAGGCTCTGCTCCCAGGAATAAGTTGTTTCCCCTTTGCGGCATCTTACTCTAGAGCCAGACTGCCTGGGTTCCAGCTTCACTCACCTCTTCCTGAGCCTCTCAGCATCTTCCCTGTAAGTCAGAAAACACTATAGTACCAAAAAAAAAAAATAAAAAAAATAATAGTAGTACCTGCCTCAAAGGGCTGATGGGAGGGTTTATGAGTTAATATGCATAAAGTACTAGCATAGGGCTTGGTCAGAATGACAGTTCAATCAAATGATAAATAATACAATATAATGATAAATAATAATTATTCTTCCTAAGGCACAGCTCAGCACAAGCCCCTCCCAGCTCAGAAACTTGCCACGTCCTCCAGTGTCTATGGACTAAAGTCCAAGAGAGAGAGCCATCAGCCTGCCCTCATCTTGCTCACCTGAGCAGTAGCAGACTCTTAGATAGAGAGGCACTTTGTTCACTGGCCCTGGGTCTTATTCTCCCCAGCAGCTCATTCTCCCTCCCGGCTGGAGACTCCTGCCTGTCACGGTCCACCCCTTCCACGTGTCCAGGACCCGGGGCTTTTTCCACACGCCCCGCGCCCTTGACCACCTCAGGCGGCGGCAGCTGTCAGGGTCATCAGAGAGCAAAGATTCCAGCACCCACGGCTCCTCAGCCATTCCAAACCAGTGTCTCATGGACTTTCACACTTGCCTTGTCTAAACCACAACTTAAGATTTTCTCTCCTGACCCTTCTTCTCCTCTGACCCTCCCCCTTCCCATTGTCCAGGCAACCCAGGAGCCTCAGCATCATTCCCGAGTCCCTCTCACACCTCACATCTCAAATGTCAGCAAATCCCTCAGCTCAGCCTTCAGAAATACACCCTGAAGGCACCCCAGCCACCCACTCTGGGCTATTTCAACAGCCTCTCGCCAGTCCTACTGAGGCCACTCTTGACCCTCTAGGCTTGTCTCCACTTGGCACCTGTGTGACCCTTTTCAAAAGCAAAACATGAGGTTTACACGACTGTACACATTGGTCAAAACTCACAGAGATGTATACAAAGGGTATATTTCACTGCATGTAAATTACATGTTACTTTTTAAAAATGGAACAAAAAGGAGGGCCTGGGTGGCTCAGTTGGTTTAGCACCCGACTTCAGCTCAGCTCATGATCTCACAGTTCACGAGTTTGAGCCCTGAGTCGGGCTCTGTGCTGACAGCTTAGAGCCTGGAGCCTGCTTCGGATTCTGGGTCTCCTTCTCTCTCTGCCCCTCCCCTGCTCACGCTCTGTCTCTCAAAAATTTTTTTTAATGGAACAAATAGTAAAACAGACCACAGCCGCCTTCTGCACAGACCCGTCCACTGGCTTCCAGCTCACTCTTCACAAGGGTCAGAAGCCTCTTTGCCAGTGTTTTTCAAACTGTGAGCCATGACCTTTTGATCAATTGAAGGATCGTAACCAGTATTAATTTTAAGATAAGATGAAATAAAGTATATAATATAAAATAAAACATATAATATAAAATAAAACATATACAAGTGCATACATATAGTAAAGGTATGTTTTATGAAATGTTTTCTTTGGTGTTATTTTTGCATATGCATTTTTTTACTGGATTGTAATATAAAATTTGTATCTCCTTTAATTTTTATATCAACAAAAATTAAAAGATGCTATTCAGCATGGTCTGCTCCCCAGCCTCTGTTCTCCCCGTACTTCTAAAGTGTCTTAATTTTTTAAAATTTAATTTCTTTATTTTGAGAGAGAGCAAGTACGAGTGGGGGAGGGGCAGAGAGAGGAAGAGAGAGAATTCCAAGCAAGCTCCGTGCTGTCAGCACAGAGCCTGACGTCGAGCTAGATCTTACAAAACTGTGAGATTATGACCTGAGCCAAAATCAAGAGTCGAATGCTTAACCGACTTAGACACCCAGGCTCTCCCCCAATCCGACCTCATAGTTCTTTTCTTCCCTTTCTCCCTTGCCCACTCTGCTGCAGCCTCACTTTCTGGTCCTGCCCCACTTCTGGCATACTCCTGCCTCAGGACCTTTACACTGGCTGTTTTGCCTGGAACACTCCTCCTGTAGATATCCCCACAGCTCCTTCCCTCACTTCTTCCAGGTCTTGACCCAAATGTCAGCTAGAGGCTGAAATTGTCAGTCTTCCTGTCTAGCCTGTTTAAAATAGACCCTCTTCAGTGGAGCCTAGGTGGCTCAGTCGGTTGAAAGTCCGGCTTCGGCTCAGGTCATGATCTCACGGTTTGTGGGTTCAAGCACCACGTCAGGCTCTGTGCTGACAGCTAGCTCAGAGCCTGGAGCCTGTCTTCAGAGTCTGTGTCTCCCCCTCTCTCTGACCCTTCCTAGCTCATGCTGTCTCTGTCTCTCTCAAAAATAGATACTAAAAATAATTTTTAAATAGACCCCCTTCCCAGCCTGCGTATAGTCCTCTTGTCTCACTTTATTTTCCTTCAGAGCTCTTCTGTCTCCCTGGGATATTACAATTTATTTGTCTGCCTCCCTCCACTAGAATGTCAGTTCCAGGAGGGCAAGGCCTGTGACCATTTTACTCACTGCCATATCCCAGTGCCTAGAACAGTACTTCTTGTACGGTTGACAGCTACCGAATAAACTACCATGGGATAATTACCGTCCTTGCCCTAATGGAACATGCAGTCTGGATTAGATAGTAAAGTTCCTGGAAGCTTCCTCCAGCCTCTCCCGAAAGGTGAAAGGGCACGTCTGAGAATTCAGTGGGGTTCACCGACCTGGAGAGACTGGGTGCCTCCCTGGAATGCAGCGGGAGCAGGCCAGCTCTCCAAGTTCCAGAGCCCCTCCGCTCTGCTGTGATTTCTCATTATGCTGCCGAGATCCCGGTGGTCTGTGCAGAACTCCTAGGCCTGAGCCCTGTCGCAGTAAACAGTGTGGAAATGCTGCGGTCAGAATGTCTCATTCTAGTTGACAAGACTTGTCGGCCGAGTACCCCAGCTGAGACAGAGCAAAGAAACCTGAACCAGATGGCTGGTGAGCGGGCGGCCTCCTTGCAAGGGGGGCTGCCTCACTGCTTTGGAAGCCAGTCTCACCACAGCGCTCCATCCTACTGGCAGCAGCCGGAGAAACTCCCCCGCCCCCCCGCCCTCAGGGGCCCACACCTGCCTCAGGGCCAACTGGCTTTGTGGGGTGAGGTGGGGAAAGGAAGAGGGGACCACACCTCCAGGAGCTGGAGGGTCTGAGTGAGTTCTAGCTGCTAAAATGACCTTATATCCCTGGTTGGTGAATTTCAGGTTTTGACCGCTGGGCAAGCCCATGGAAGTCATGTAAGACAGCATCTCTGTTCCACAGGTAGGGAAACTGAGGGCCAGATGGGGGACAACACCCCGCAAAGCCTCCAGCCGTCCTCCACCCACCAATCACTCTGGGCGCTTTGAGCCAAGCAGAAGGGCTGGGGAAGGCAGGCCTGGGGGACCAGGGACAGAGGGCACTGAAACATAGCTGATTCCCTCAAGCCCCGTGGCATAGGAGAGCCTCTGTGGGTCAGGTAGGATTTGAACTGATTTTTTACAGACTGGCCAGGTTTTCTTCAACAGAGAACAAAGACATTCCTGGGGTGCAGCCGGGTCATCTTTGGCAGATGGGTCCTTCGGGCCCTGCATGGAACAATGTGGCTAGGTGGGGAGGTGGTGGAAGGTGAGGTGCGAGGCCCCCTCTGCCAGTCAGGAGGCAGCCTCATGCCCAGCAGAAGCACTAGGGGCCAAGGACTTCATGTTTGGGAAGGATCGGGGAACCCAGGGGTGTGCTAGCTGCGGGAGTTTCTTTCCGGGCCTCCTCCTCCTCCCCTCACCATGCCCCCTGGGCAGCTCTGTCCCTACAGGTGGCCATCTCTCCTTGCCAAGTGTTGATGCTATTTTGGAGTACGGAACCTGTGGGTGGAGGGGGGTCAGGCTCTGGGCCCCACCTCCTGCAGGGATGCCAAGGGTCTGGGAAGCAAAAGCAAGGCCTGGGAAAACAGGCCATCAAAGCTGCCTGGCAATTCCCTCCGGTCACGGGCAGGAGAGGGCTGCAAGGTCACAGCAGACAGCTAAATATAGGGACACTCGGAGGTGGAAGTGGTTCCTGCCGGCCACAGGGGGCTGTCCAGTTCCTTCTCACAGGAGTAGGCATGAGGCTCTTGGGAACAGTGTTTGTGAGATAGAGCTCCAAGAGCCAGACCCAGTGGCAGGCTCAGGTGCCTGGAGGCCTCCGTCTGGATCTGGCGTCCGTACTCGTCTATGGCTGGGGTCATGGCATGCATTACCCGTGCGTTATTCATTAAGTCCAACCTTATCTATTGGCCCTCTAATCTGGGCTAGGACCTCAGCTTGATCTCAGGCTCAGAGGTCCCTGCTCTTAGGAACAAATGCTTTCCTGGGGAGACAAACTTATAAATAGCCAACTGCCTGTGAGTAAATGGAGTAGGAACTGCCCCCTAGAACATCAGCATCTACCCCACTAGAATGGGAGCTCTCAGAGGGAGGGGTTTTTGTCTGTTGGGTTCACTGTTATAGATCAATACCTGGCACATAGGAGGTGTTCAATAAATATTTGTTGAATAGTTGAATAAACAACTCTGGTCTGAGAATCAGATTCTATGGCTGGGTGGCCAGGGGTGGCTCTTCAAGAAAGGATAGACTTTTAAGCCAGTCCTCTGGAGATGGGCACATCAGAAAAAATGCCTTGTATTAGAAAGACACAAAAATGTGTGACGTACCCAGGAATATTCAATCAAGATATGAGGAAGACTCAAATCAATCCTGGGGTGCTGTGAATGTGGCCAAGGGCCCTATCATACAGCATAGCTGTCTGAAATGGGGTGCATTCACGTAGAAAGAACATTCTAGAACTTTTCTGTAAACCTAATTTTTCCTGTTTGTAAAAAGGAAGAAAAAATTTAAGTTCTACTAATAATAAATAGCCTGACATTCATGCCTCCATGTTGTCTACGCTGCCATGGGTCACGTGTTCCGTATCCCAGGTCTGTGGGGGGGAAAGCAGCGTGGGGTGCAGTGCATGGGCTTGGCTGATAATGGTGCCCTGACCCCAGTGATGCTTCTAGTTAACCTGCCACAGGAGTCACCCAGGCACTTAACATTATAAAGTCTTTACACTGTAGAATCTTCACAAAATTTATTATTGACAAAGACAGGGGTCCCCAAAATCTTCTGTACCATCCAGGAACCCGCTGGTTGTCCCATAGCAAAATGCTTCATGCCACCCTAAAGATGAGTTTTGCTTTTGCCTTTTATGAAAAGACAAATGATCCAAATGTGCCAGGTCTTTCTGTGACAGCAAGGTATGTTATCCAGCAGATACTAAGCCAAATACACAGTACCCCAGGTGAAGACGCGGTTTTAAGACTGCGTGAGAAGGTAACCCCATTTGGGAAGAAATGTACCGGAGCGGCAGCACTTGGCCGGCAGGTATTTTGCAATGATGCTGCTGCTGTTCTCCGAGCATCACCTGTCTATCGTAGGTATGCATTTGAAAATGGAGAAATAAACATTTTTAACTTGTTTTAAAATTTTCTAAATTTTGAATTCACTTGTCAAAAATATTGAAAGAAATAACACCTTCCAACTGGTTTCCACGAGATGACATCGTTAAACCAAATTTCAGCAAAAACCTCTGCCCCGAACTGAAAATCGCACTTACGATGCAGTCAGTGCGGCCAGCAACTCTCTCCTTCCCTGTGGAGCTCCCGTTCTTGGGATGTGTCTCAGCTACAACAAGCATTGAACCAAGTGGACAGGTAGGTTTAGGACTAGAGTCTTAAATGAGTGTACCACAACATTAACCAAGATTTAAAAACTTTTTTTCATGTTTATTTATTTTGTGTGTGGGACATAAAGAGTGAACAGGGGAGGGGTAGAGGGAGAGAGGGAGAGAGAGAATCCCAGGCAGGCTGCATGCTGTCAGCACAGGGCCTGATGCAGGGCTCAAACCCACAAATGGTGGGATCATGACCAGAGCCGAAATCAAGAGTCAGACACACTTAACCTGGCTGAGCCACCCAGGGACCCCGAACCAAGATTTTATTTAAAGATGAAACACATTTGGGGTGCCTAGCTATCTCAGTCGGTGGAGTGTATGACTCTTGATCTTGGGGTTGTGAGTTCAAACCCCACATTTGAATGTAGAAATCACTTTAAAAAAACCTAAAATCTTAAACACATAAAAATAAAACACACTTAATCACAGTTTTTGATAACAATATAGTTAGAGCAAGAAGCTTTTTTTTTTAAATGTTTATTTATTTACTTTTGAGAGAGAGAGCAAGTAAGCACGAGCAGGGAAGGGGCAGAGAAAGAGGGAGAGAGAGCATTCCACGCAGGCTCTGTGCTCTGCATGGAGCCCGACATGGGGCTTGATTTCACAACCAGGAAATCAGGACCGGAGACAATATCAAGACTCAGAAGTTCAACTGGCTGATCCACCCAGGTGCCCCCAGAAGCATTTTAAAAAAATGCTTTATTTATTTTTTGAGAGACAGGTGAGCAGGGGAGGGTCAGAGAGAGAGGGAGACAAAGAATTCGAAGACAGGCTCCAAGCTCTGAGCTGTCAGCACAGAACTCGACGTGGGGCTCGAACCCATGAACCGTGAGATCATGACCTGAGCCGAAGCCAGACGCTTAACTGACCGAGCCACCCAGGCACCCCAAGAAGCATTTTTAAAAACCATTAAATAAAATAAAGACAAAACATAAAATAATATTATTTACTCTTGTTCTTTTTTCAGTTTCTATTTTTTGGTAATGGGTTTTATAATTTATCCACTATATTTGTATGGTGGTGTATGTATATAATTTATAAATAAATATATGCATATATTGGTTAGAGTGCATGAACGTTACTTTTCCTAGTGGGAGGCTGAGATTCATCCATGGCTGAGAATGAGCGGGACCCTAGGGAGGGTTTCCAGAGGGAGGGACAGGATCGATTCGAGGCCACGTTGGGGTCTGGAGGCCTGGAGTCTAGAGGGGAGGCTGAGCTTTGGTCCAGACTGACTCAGGAGGGAGCCTGACCCGGGCCTGGGGCTGAGGGCAGGGAGGTGTGGGGAGGGGAGAATGCCAAAAATTGTAGATAAGACAGGAGTGCAGGCTGTGGTGATGGATGGGATGGGGCGGGGAGAGCTTGGGAGGTAACCATGCTGCTGTCCATGTGATGAGGCGCCCACGTGGGGTCCATCCAAGCTGAGCCGGCCCCGAAGGCCCAGACACCGCCTCCTCCAGCCTGATTCTCCTGCACAACCCGTCAGAGCCAAAGAGGACTCACAATGTAAGTGCTCATGCCAGCAGCCAGTGTGGGTCCCAGGCCGCTTGGTCTGGAAGTTGTCCTGGCAACAGGCTGTGTTGTGATGCTTCACGGAGCCAAGGGCTTGTTAGTCACAGCCACACAGGAAGGTCTCCTCGGGCCCTGGCAGGCCGGCAGGCCAAATCTGGAAACCCCTGGGAATGGCCCAATGACTGACCATTGTTGTGCCTTGCTACCAGCCCAGGAGAAGAGCTGGTCAAAGGAGAGAGAGGTGGGTCCAGCAGGGATCGGGGCTCAGAAATCAATCTACTACCAAATTAACAAACCCTGTGCAGCCCGTGGGCAAATCAGGCCACGCCTTGGTAGAGGAGGAGGGTCCCTGTGTACCACGTGAGATGTGATATCAGAGATGGCCCCAGTACCGCCAGGACATGTCCTTCCAAATATGCCTCACCCCTTGAAGCTGTCCCCTTGGGACGTTGCTGCACTTACGCCAGTGATGAAGCCGGGTGCCTAAATTTCAGGACTCTGCATGGGACTGCCTCAGAGTCACTTCAGATTTGGGCTGCTATAATCTAGTCCAGCCTGGAATAGACAGTCCCTCTTTTCCTGAGCCTCAGACTCCCCATAGTAGCAGGTTGCCCAAGAGACCTGCCCCCAGCACACCCTCAGAGCCCACCTCCCTCATCCAACTCCAATAAGCCCCCACTCCACACTGAGCTTTTTCAGGGCCATCTGGGTATCACTTCCACATTATTGCCAATGCTGTTCCAGTCTGCCATTCCTGCTACAGAGCCTGTGCTGAAGGCAATGAGAGAC
Source organism: Suricata suricatta (assembly GCF_006229205.1). Taxonomy (NCBI): domain Eukaryota; kingdom Metazoa; phylum Chordata; class Mammalia; order Carnivora; family Herpestidae; genus Suricata; species Suricata suricatta. Next base: position 57,705,483 of record NC_043710.1, read on the forward strand.
CCCGGGCCCAGCCACGCCTCCCAAGACCAATTAATGTCCTCAGGCAGTGGCCCATTCCCTGTTGTGCCCAAACTTCCCCCCACAGTGAGAGCACACAAGTGCACACACACACAAACACACACACACACATGCACACCCCGAAGCCCCTGGGGACACAGTATCCAAATGACTGGGCTCAATGCAGCCACTTCCCTCCCTGAGTCTCAGTTTCCTCATCTGTGGAAGGAGGGCAGTGAGAGTGACCTCACAGGAAGGCATGACACGGCAGAGTTAGCTCCCATGCTTCTGATCACATTTAAGGAATTATTTTTATTATTAACGTGGGCGTCTCTTGTTGGCCTTTTTGGGCTATCAGATGATTAATTTGGGCATGGGTCAAACCCCACTTCCCTTGATCCCCCTGTGGACTGCGGGGCTGCGGGGGTGGGCGGTGGGAAGCCACGCCCTCCAGGAACATGACCCTCCACATGATGTCATGACTCCGTGTCAACAGCAGCGCAGACCTGAGTCACGAGGCCCTCCCACCCTCCCAGTCCCCTGGGAGCTCCAAGAATAGATCCAGGAGCGCTTCCCAGAATCAGCCCCACGCACTGGGAAGGCAGACAGGCCCCTGTTAGACACTGGCCTCTGCGAATGACTCAGACAGGTCACCTGAGCCCCCTCCCAACCCCCAGCTGCATCCTCACCCCCCCTCTTCCTGGACTCCCCTCCATGAATCTCCCCACCCCAAAGGGCCCTGTGGTTTCCTGCTGCCATACTCTCTCTCTTTTTATATTCTATGCATTTAAGGAGTGCACTTATTTTTTACCACCTCTCACCCCCTGCCTCTGGTAACCTCCAATCTGTTTTCTGTATCTATGACCTTGGATTTTTCTAATTATCATTTTTTAAAAGATTCCACATATAAAAGAGATCATACAGTATTTGTCTTTCTGTCTCTGACTTATTTCACGTAGCATAATACCCTCTAGATTCATCCATGTTGTCATCATTGGTAAGATTTCATTCTTTTTTATGATTGAATAATATTTCATTACATAATACATATATTACATAATGAGCATATATACATATATAACCAACACATACATATATAATGAACATATGCATATAATGAACAGATATACATACATAATGAACATATACACATATTATAAACATATGCATATATAATGAACATATACATATATAATACAATATACATTATATACAATAATAATGTGTGTGTATATATATATATATATACACACCAATTTTCTTTATCCATTCATCCATTGATAGACACTTTGGTTGTTTCCATATCTTAGCTATTGAAAATAATGCTGCAATGAACCTCAGGATACAAATATTTTTTCGAGTTAGTGTTTTCGTTTTTGTTGGATAAATACCCAGAGGCGGGATTGCTGGATTATATAGTAGTTCTATTTTAAAGTTTTATTTTTAACTTTTTGAGGGCCCCTCCATCCTGTTTTCCACCATGGCCGCACCAGTTGACATTCCCGCCAACAGTTCACAAGTTCCCTTTTCTCCACGTCCTCGACAATACTTGTTTTTTGTCTTTTTGATGACAGCCTTTCTGACAGGTGTGAGGTGATATCTCATTGTGGTTTTGATTTGCATCTCCGTGATGATCAGTGATGTAGAACATTTTTTCATGTGCTTGTTGGCCATCTGTGTGTCTTCTTTGGAAAACATCTCTTCAGATCTGCCCATTTTTTAAACGAACTGTTTTATTTACTACGGAATGGTATGAGTTCTTTATGTATTTTGGATACTAGCACTTTATCAGATATATGATTTGCATATATTTTCTCCCATTCAGTAGGCTTCCCTTTTTCTTAAGAGTTTTTAAAAAAATAATCTCCGCACCCGAGTGGGGCTCGAACTCATAACCCTGAGATCAAGAGTTGCATGCTCCACTTTCCTTTCATTTGGTTGACAGCTTCCTTTACTGTGCAAAGCATTGTAGTTGGATCTGGTCCCACTTGTTTACTTCTGCTTTGGTTACTAGTGCTGCTGCCGTGCGGTTGCTCAGGCTATTTCCTCTGCTTGTCTTCTCCGAGCTGCTGAGCCCAGCCACTGCCGCCAGGAAGTGTTCCTAGCATCCCCCACCTGGAGGGGAGCTTATTCTCAGCACCTTTCCTTAGCACCTTGTAGGCTTCATGTTAGCACATTTTTTCAAGTTTATTTATTTGAATTGAGAGAGCATGAGTGAGAGAGAGGCAGAGACAGGCTCCAAGCTGTCAGCTCAGAGCTGGACACGGGGCTCGATCTCAGACCACCATGAGCTACTGAGCCAATATCAGGAGTCGGATGCTTAGCCCACTGAGCCACCCAGGCGTCCCTCTATGCATTGTTTTAAAAACTTCAAATAGGAGGTCCCACTCTGCGAGTGTGGTGGGAGCAGTGCCCTTCAGATGCAGCATCTCATCTTCTTCTATTTTACAGATGAGGGAACTGAGGCTCTGAAAGATTAAATAACCTGTCCTCGGCCGTCTGCCACTCTAGGATTCAAAGCACACAGACACAGAAGGCCCTGTGCTTTTCTACGCCCCCGCCCCCGCACATTCTGGGCTCTCCTTGTTTTCACTAGGCAATTGAAGATAGTGTCCTGAAGGAAATCAGGGTTAAAAAAAATAAAAGTTAATCGAAAGTGATTCTCCAATTAATGAGCGACTCCTTTTCTTTTTTTAAATGTGTATTTATTTTTGAGAATAAGAAACAGAGTGCGAGCAGGGGAGAGGCAGAGAGAGGGGGAGGAGAGAATCTGAAACAGGCTCCAGGCTCTGAGCTGTCAGCACAGAGCCTGACGAGGGGATGGAACCCACGAACTGTGAGATCATGACCTGATCTGAAGTCGGATGCTCAATTGACTAAGCCATCCGGGTGCCCCAATCAGTGACCCTTCTAAGTTCTTCCTCCACACTGCTAGCATTATAAACCTCTTTTTTTCTCTGGTAGAACTATAGTTCCTAAGACAAAATGCCCTCAGTGAACTCAAAGACCTGAGAGAAATATGGAGGTCAGTAGTCCCCTCCTCATGAGCCTGGACCTGCTCCACACAAGCACTAGGCAAGTCCTGTGGGGCCCGGCCAACAGCTTGCCCAACGCTAAGGACAGTGTGACAGCCATGTTCACACTGGGCTCAGAGGGCTGAGGTCCTTGCTCATTTCACGCTCACAGCAACCCAGCTATGTGGGCACCAGTACCCTCATGCTTTGGAGTGAGAGGGTGATTGCAGGTCAGAGAGGTTGGAGGTGACCCCACAGATTTTCCTAGCTCCATAACTCGTGTTCCTAGCCTAACAAGTGGGGACCTTCCCTCCCACTGTGGCCGGGAACCTCTGCCTGGGGGAAGCATTCGGCTTCTCGCTAGGGGACCTCCCCTGGAGGGGCCTCTCCCTCCTCCAGAAGGCCACAGAGCTTGCCTCCCCCCCAGCAGCTCCCAGTCTGCTCCCTCCACCGTGGTCACGTGGGTGGTGGTGCCCCACTAGTGCACTGGAGGCAGCTATCCAAGGGAAAGTCAGGAGCCTGTGGTTCAGATCTTTGTTCTGCCATGACCTTGGGCCTCCCAGGGATTGTCTTCCGGGTGAAATGAGAGTGTGCAGGTGACTTGGGCAGGAGCATAGCGGGCCTCCCTGGAAGGGAGCTGAGTCTGAGAGCAGGGTGGAGGGGCAGGCAGGAGAAGGCCACCCAGAGGCCAGGCCATTCCAGGTCTGGGTCCGGGAGCTGCATGAGAGCAAAGACGTGCTTCTCGGTTGTGCTCAGGCAACCTCAGGGCGCATCGCTCCCCTTCTGTGGGTAGAAGGAAGAAAGAGCTTTCCCCTTTGGAATGTAACGTTCCACCTCCCCCATGCTGCGAGACGCAGACCTCCAGCATTTGGGCTGAATTAAGAGCCTCAGACATCAGCTGTCTCTGAATCACCGCTGCTCCAAGCCCAGCCGGGGAAGCACGTAGGAGCACATCCTGGACGGTGATTTTCACACTGTGGCCTGCTGGTTCTGGGGGACCTCGGGGGTGCAGTTCCCTTTATGTGTGTTAAATGTGAGTTCCTCTTATTTCAAGTGAAAAGAAAGTTCTGCATCCCAACAGAGGAAGAGAATGAACCCTTCTCTGGAATCTGAGTTCCAGAGAAGTCACACAGCCAGAATGCCCTCTCTGTGCCAGGCATGGTGCCTACCCGGAGGATGCAGTGGAAGCCACAATAGACAGGATTCCTGCCATCAAGGAGTTTAAGGTCTAAGGAGGTGACAGGGATCAAGAAGAGCTCATACATGTGACCTCATTACCAACTGTCATGTACCTTACACATAGCAACTCTCATGACAGGCTTATGAGGTTAGTAAATCCCCCACTCACAGATGAGGAAATTGAGGTTTGAGAGGTGAAATGATATACCAGGCAGTGAGGAAGCCGCAGAGCTGGGATTTGAACTTTACCTATCTGTCTCAGAGTTTGTGCTCATGACTACCACCTTATACAGGCATATGAATAGCCTGTGGTGCTATCTATGTGTTTTATATGTGCAGGGGAACCCAGCTAGGCTGAAGTTGGGTGGGGGCATTGTCAATGGAAGCATCCCTGAGGAAGTGATGCTTGAGTTAAGATGGAAGGATGACATTGAGAGACCACTGATTTTTGTTAAGTTTATGTATTCTGAGAGAGAGAGCATGAGTGGGGAGGGGGGAACAGAGAGAGAAAGAGAGAGAATTCCAAGCAGGCTCTGCACTATCAGCACAGAGCCCAATGTGGGGCTTGAACCCACAAACCATGAGATCATGACCTGAGCGGAAACCAAGAGTTGAATGCTTAACCAACTGAGCTACCTAGGTGCCCCAATAGATCATCAATTTTTGACAGTGATGCCAAGACCATTTCCTGAGAGAAAGGATGACCTTTTCACCAAATGGTGCTGGGACAACTGGATATCCACGTGTGGAAGAATGAAGTTGAACCCTATCTCACACCATCCATAAAATTTACCTCAAAATGGATCAACAACCTCAATGTAAGGACTAGACCTTAGGAGAAAACATAGTTGTAAATTCTCATGACCTTAGATTAGGCAATAATTTTTTGGATGTGACATCAAAAGCATAAACAACAAAAGGGAAATTAGAAACATTGGACAGGATCAAGATTAAATACTTTTATTAAAGCTTCAGAAAACACTGGCAAGAACAGGAAAACATTTTTGCAAATCATGTATCTGATAAGGGACTTGTATCTGAAATATATATGGAATTCTTATAACTCAAAATAAGAGAAATGTAAACATTGGCAAAGGATCTGGATAAATATTTCTCCAAAGAAGGTACGCACAGGGCCAATGAGCACATGAAAATATGCTCTGACGTCACTAGCCATCAGAGAAATTCACTCAAAGCCACTGTGAGATACCACTTCACACTCACTACAACGGCTGTATATATATTTACAAAAAGGTGTAAATAAAAAGCATTGATGAGCATGTGGAGAAAGTGGAGCCCTAACACCCTGCTAGTTGTAAGGGAACATGAAACAGTCTCAGTGGAAAATACTCTGGCTGTTCCTCAAAAGATTACCCAGAGTTACTCTGCGATCTAGCGATTCTATTCCTAGGAATACACACAAGAGAAATAAAAGCATATGTCTGCCCAAAAACTTGTACATGAATGTTCATGACAGCATTATTCATCATGGCTAAAATGTGGAAACAACCCAAATGTCCCTCAACTGATGAATGTATGAATAGAATGTGGAATGTTCCATGTGGTGGAATATCATCAAGCCATAAAAAGGGACGAGGTGCTGATATGTAGTACCATATGGATGAATCTCGAAAACCTTATGCCAAGTGACAGAAGTCACTTGCTAAATGTTTCCATTTATAGGAGATGTCAAGAATAGGCAAATCTATAGACACAGAAAGTTGATGAGGGGTTGCCAAAGGGTGTATGGGGGCGAGGGGTTGGGGGGCAGTGACTGCTAATGGGTACAGGATTTTAGAAGCTGAGGCAAATGTCCTAGAACTTATGGTGGTGATGGTTACCCAGATCTGTGGAAATATTAAAAACCATTGAATTACATGTTTTAAGTAGGTCAACTATATGACATATGAATTACGTATCAATAAACCCATTATTTTAAAAAGATAGAAGGATGAAGAGGCATTAACTGTGGACATGGAAGGTGCTGAATCTTAGGGCATATCTTCTAAAGTAAGGGGACTGCATGTGCAAAGGCCCTGTGGCTGGAAGCCTGGTGTGTTGAAGAAAGCAAGGAAGACCAAGTGACAGGAGCTCATGCCTGGGGCAAAGTGGGAAGAGGGGAGAGACGAGGCTGGAGGGCCAGCTGGGCTTGGCTGCCCAGGGCCTTGAGGACACGGCCTCAGGTCCAGGTGAAGGCAGAGGGGTGCAGCTCCCACAGTGGTGCAGGTGATGGCCTTCCGGCATGTAAGGTCATCAAGCTCAGGCTGTCGTGCAATTCCCTCCTCCTGACATCTTCTGTCTGCCTGGGGGCCCCTAGGGTAGGATGTGCATTCTGGAGGAAGCGTGGGAATCATCAGGGTCCGAAGTCTCTGTGGATGATGGGCTTTGTGGCAGAGCCAAGGCTTATGTCCCAGCTCTGCGACTGCGGTGGGGCTTTGGGCTAGTTTTTCCTCTTTGTTCCTCTACCTTCCTCTCTCTCAGAGCCCTAGTTTCTGCATCTGTATAGTAACAGTTCTACCTTCCTCAGAGGGCTGTGACGGGGCCAGGGGGTGGGGTGGGTGGGGAGGTGTCCATGTGATGATGTCCAGTGCTTTGTAAAGAAAGTTTAAAAACGCAGATAAAGGTCATTGTCTATCAGCCGCCAGCTGCCTTCTTTCTGAATTCCAGGGTTGGCCCAGCCGCTGCACCCTGCTCTGGGACCATGGAGTTTTCCTGAGGAGCTGGCTCTAATCCTGAGATTGGAGGGAAAGTCTTCGGCCCGCTGGCTGTCCATCCCCAGCTCCAGGGCACTTGGCGGGGGAGGGAGGGGGTCAGGGAGTGGGAGAGCAGGGAGCAGACAGGCTGTGCCCCTGACCCAGCAGCAGACTAACTGAGGGCAGGGAGCAGGCCAGCTGTCCAATGAGGCAGAGCTGAGCGTGGACTCCAGGGGAGGAGCAAAGTCTGGGGCTTTGGCAGCTGGAATCTTCTGGCTTGCCCTTTGAGCAAACACTGAGGCCCTCTGTGCAACCTTAGAGATCATGCCTGTCTCATACGGGCTCTGGATTAGAGGCAGCTGGGGCCCGGCGCTGGGGGAAGCCTTGCAGAATGCCTCGCCGTCAGTCAGAGGCAGAGCAAACCACGCTGGAGAAGGTCAGAAAGGGAAAGGGCTTGGAGGGCTTCTAACCTAAATGTCACACTGCACACACAGGACAGAAGCCCATGGAGCGAATCCACGATTAGAGGGACAGGTCAGCCCGTGGCTGGAAAGATGGGCTGAGTGACCCACACTACTCCCAAGGTGTCTGTTGTCCAGACCCTGGAGGTCTCCTCCCCGGACCCTGGGGAGCAAGACACCTTGGATATCTTCCCAGTGTCCCATTTCTAGTCCTAGTCACCCCACCCTACACTCCCCTGCGATGGCCTTTCCCACTCTCTCCCTACCCCTAGCTCCCAGGTCAACGCCTGACATGGAGCCTGCATTTCTAGGGTCAGACTCAGAGCCCAGGATCTGGCCACCATGTGACAGCGCTTTGTGCGTCCCAAACAGAACCTGTCTCTGGGACCTGGCACCACTCCCCACCCTCTAGTCTCCCCTTCATCTCGGAAACAGCCCCTGCCCTTGACAGGCTTCCGGTCTCTCTTGCCTGCATCCCTAGCGTTCTCAGAGCCTCCCACCCATCTCCCCACTCTGGTCCAACCTCCTCCTCCCGGGAGCCAGAGACACATTTTGGACACCCTGTTCCGATCATGCTCCTCCTCTCCTCAAATGCATTCCATGGCTCCCCAGCACCCTCAGGAGAAAGCCCAAGCTCCCTAGCCTGGTGTTCAAGGCCCTTCCTCATTGTCCGCTGGTCCTGCTGACCTGGCGAGGCCCTGGACCCCAGCCACCATGCTGGCTGGAGACAGATTGCCACCTGGGCTCCACATCCAGGCCTTGGCCTCCAGCTTGCCGCACCCAAGGCTTTCTTCTTCTTCTCCCCTGGGCTGCCTGGCAAACACCCATCCATTCTTCAAGGCTCACGTCCCCAAAGATCTCCACACAAAGAGTCTTGACCCCTCCCTCACTCTAGGACCCTATCCCACTGTGCCCTGTACAGACCTTGACCTGAGCCCCTGTGACACAAAGCTTATGGCCCTCTGCCCAGCCCAGGGTCCAGATCTTGCTGGCCTGGAGGTGGGGAGGGGAAAGCAAGGGAGGCAGGCAGGAGGGAAGAGAGAGGAAAGAATTTATTTCAGGTTCCAGCTCAATGCCTCCTCCCCCAAGAAGACCAGAGGACGGCCTCTTGCTTGCATCTCTGCTGGTGCAGTCACAGTTACTGGGGTTCACACAGCCTGGAATGTCTGAGTCCAGGGCCCTGGAAGAGCACTGAGGCGGCACCTTGTTTTACAGATGGGGAAAATGAGGCACAGGGAGAGCAGTCCCCACGGAATGTCATTCTACCAGAGTAGAGCAGAGCCAGAATTTAAACTCCCATCTGTCTGACCCAAACCCCATGTCCTTTCCCTGCTCCTGCTGCCTGATGTTGGCACCTCTGGGTCTTGGGAGCACATCATGAAGGGGCTTCTTTGACCCGGGAGCCCCAAGCCGCAGATCCCAGCTTGATGGGGCCAGCGAGGGGCCTGGGAGCAGGTGGTGGGAAAGGGGCCTGAGCCTAGTGAGGCCTGCACACTAGTGGGCTGACCCCTTTCCATCTCACTCCAGCTCAGCCAGCAGCGATTATTTGTCCTCAAGCCCCCTGATCACAGCTCCCACCACATTCTGTACAGAGCAGGCCTCTGGGGCTGGAATCTCAGTCCTGGCAAGCTGTGAAAATCGCTGTCACCTCCCAGTGCCCCTCGCTTTTTCCTCTTGGAAATGGATGTATTAACCAGGTTACTTTAAAGGCTGTGTGAGCTCCAGGAGTTGATTGGAGCCAATCGCTCAGCAGGGCACACGGCATTAAAGGACCCCCAGGCTGGGATTCCATTCTCCCCTGCAGGCAGAGTTGCAGGCAGGGAATGGGGGAGGGGGACTGGGGCCAAACCTCCCTCCCCCCAGCCCGTCTGCTTTGTGTCTTCCCTGGGACTGGCTCTTCACTGGGCTTAGGGGCAGGCATGTTTACATTCCCGAGTCCCCCAGACGACAGCGACTGATAAGGATGTCTCTGGTCTGGGAGCCTACGCAGTGACTTTATCTCCCTCGACAGAGTTGGGGGTGGGGGGATGGAAGGCGCCTTCGGTTTCTGAGAATCCTCCAAGCCGGGGCATGCGCAGATGTAACTGAGCCCACTTGGCTCTGGTGGGGTTTCCCGGCCTGTCCTCCTTGACCCGGATTTGCCCTCCACTCCGTCAATCCCCCTTGACCAGATCTTGGCCAACCTGCCCAGCCCTACTGCTCTTCTTCCCCCATCTGGGTCAGTTTGGGAGCCACCTGAGGCCAGTGTCTCCTGGAGACCCATCCCTGCAGGAAGCCGGGCTTTTCAAGCTTAGTCCAACCAGAACTGACCACTTGTCAGCCTCCCTGAAACACACTCCTCCCCTTCTCCCTTGACCAAGTCAGAGACTGGGGCCGCATCTTGGATCTTGTCCTTTCTTACCAGCCTCACACCCCTGCACCTAGCTAAGGAGCACTCCCTCTGTGCCAGGCACTTTCATTAATCCCTGGGCGCCTGGGAGGTACTATTATAATTCCCATCACAGAAGCTGGTGACCTGCCCAGGGGCACATAGCTGCAAGTGACAGAGCTGGGCTCCGTGGTGGGCAAAGGACTGATTCTAGGTTTTGCTGAGACAACCGGGGTGGGGGGAGGCGAGTGGGATACAGGGAGGAGCTTACTTATACCCACCAGGCGTGACTCACAGATTGCCGGGGAAGCAGGAAGGTTGTTCTTGTTACTCAGCGCTGTGTATCTAAAGCCTAAGTGCTTGAAACAATGACATTTATTGTGTTCTCAAACCTGCATTTGGGTGGGGCATAGAGGGGCTAGTTCATCTCTGCACCACTTGGCATTACCTGAGATGGTTGCAGTCAGGAGCAGGAATCATTCGGAGAGTCGTTCATGCCCATGCTGAGCACTGAAGCTGGCCTTGGCCAAGACCTCAGTGGAGGCTGTTGGCCAGAGCACCTCCAGTGGCCTCGCCGTGTGGCTTGGGCTTCCTCACAATATGGTTGCTGGATTCCAGAGAAAGAAAGAGATAGAAACAGACACGTAGAAGCCATATCACATTTTAAGATTTAGCCTAGGAAGTTAACGAAGTGTCACTTCTGTTCTATTCTGTTCACTCAGGCAGTCACAAAGTTCTCCCCAATTAGAAAAAGAGGTGCAATAACCCACATCTCTTGATGGAGAATGACAAGGCTCCAGTATGTAGAGCTGGAAATCTTCCTGAGGCCACATGTTTTGGAAAGTGTACTCTGCCACTGGGACCTCCTCCCCTGACCTCTCATGACAAGTCCCCATTTTCCAACCTGGCAAGACAACTCCAGAGGCTCAGCAGACACTTGGCAACTTTGGAAGCATGGTCCTAAGTGGTGGGAGGGAGAGACCGTGAGCCACCATTTACTGAGCATTCACTGTATGCTGGGCCCTACCCGGCCATAGTGGTCCACACCCCACTAGGATCCTACATGATGGGCAATGAGGCCCCCATTCACCGGGTAAGGGAACGGGGGTTGAGAGAGGTGAGGTGACTACCAAGGCTACAAGGAGTCATCAACAAGGCTGAGATAGAACCCAGGTCAGCATGGCTCCAAACGTCCTGTGCTTACCCTTGCACAGGCTGTCCCCAGGCTCAAGGTAAGGAAGGGGTGAGGAGGGGAGGGACTAAGAGCACAGGCTTTGGGATCAGAACAACTTGGGTTCTGACTGAAGCCTTTTGACCTTGGGCAGGTCACTTCATGTCTCTGAGCCTCGATTTCCATATCTGTCCAATGGGGTCATAACAAGCCAGTGAAATAAAGTAATCTCTGCCACCAGCTTGGCACAGCCTCTGGCATGAATGAACCCAGTGCACCCCGCCCTTCTTAGACAAGAGCTGCTCATCTGTGGGCCGCAGTAGGTGGTGGCTGCCTGGACATTCTGCCGCTTACCAAGGGGGAGCCCCCGGCACCAGGCGGCTCTGTGCAGGCAGCCACAGAACCACATGTGGGGTTTACCACGGCCTGGCCAAGCCCACAAGAATAAGGAAACATCTGAAGACAGACGGTGGGCGTCTGAAGTCAGGATAGGCCTCCGTCTCTTCCAGCATCTCCAGGTCGATTCAAACAAAGTCGGAGAGCCTCTCCAGGGCTCTGTTTCCTCATCTGTAAAATGGGAATGATCATGAATACAAGAGCCCACTTTTTGGGGTTGCTTACCATGGGCCTGATGCAGATGAAACAGCTCACGGTGTGAGCTCAGGCGCTCTCACACGACCCCAGCTGAGAGGGAGGCTGGGGGACAGGAGCAGCTCAGATAGAAGAGAAGGCCGTTCCTTTTCACACTCTGCTCCCAGCCTCCCCAGACAGACTGCAAGGAGTTTATAAGGATCAGCCGAATTATGGAGGTGGGTATGATTTTGAAAAACGTAAAGTAGAATGTAAATGGAGCAGGCCCAGGGACAACCTAGGCTCCGTCTAGAACTGTGTTCTTTGAGGCTCTCCCCGCCTCCCTGACCCAAACCCTCAGCCACGTGTCTCTCATTTACCCATCTGTTTTCTGGACAAGAATGTCCTTATGAGATGTTATGTTGGCTCTCTAAAAGAAAGAAAGAGAGAAATGGGGGGGGGGGCGGGAGAGGAAGGAAGGCATAAAGGAAGGAAGGAAGGGGCTTAGAAAGCCACTGAGGGGTGGACTGAAACCCCAAGGTGGCCGAAACCCTCCCCAGGACACACAGTGGGTGCTGAGGCCCCAAGGCGTCCCAATACCCTCACCAGCCTGTCCACAACAGTGGCCCCGGAGCCTCCGCCCGCTTCTCAGAGGCCAAGCCTCAGGCCACCTGCTTCCTCACTCACGTGGGACCTCTGACGTTGGTGCTTCTCAGGTCCAGGAAACCAGGTTCCTGGAAGAGCTTCTCAGGCACCCTGTAATCCCCCAAGAGGAAAGGAAACCAAAGGACAGTGAGGGAATATTTGTATGTGTGCAAAGCTGCAGTACCACACCACACATATCACATATGTGCAATGCACATATCACCCACGAGTTCACCTGTACACACACATTTGTAGATCTACATGACACGTGTGCACAAAGACGCTTACAAGACACATATTGCCCCAGGTGCCCACACATACACGCCACAACTATTCCTATGCCTACTCTAAGGTGCACCTGCACAGTACACACACCTTACACGAACGTACATGCGTGCCTCATACACTCATATGGATTACCATCAAGGCACAGCATGCACTTATGCAAAAAAGCGCAAATATGCACAAACATATATTTACACACACCCAGTCATCATACACTTTCTTGGATAAACAGATACATATGTTCAATACACTTGCATGTGAAAGCTTGTGTATAAACGGATGCTCACGCAGACACACCCATTCCTGGACAAATGTAAGTGCCCATATATACTTCATTTGTACATAATCATACACAATAACAATCAACACAGATACATGAGCATCTGTAACGACACCTCCCAGCGGTCCAAACATGCATGCACAAACCTGCACAGGTGCATGTACCTGTTTAAGCTCAATACTGCACGCCGAGCATGCGCACTGTCTTTTCGGACTCCAGTGTTGCTGAGCAAGCCTGCAAAGATGCAGACAGAAATGCAAACACCTAGTTCCACTTCACCTGAAAACCCCCAGCCCCTGGGTGTGTGGGAGGGTGAGCCAGACGCCCTCCCTGCAGGGGGCACAGTGGAAAGTATGACCCAAGCTGACTTTTGCAATAGAAGCAAAGGTGAGGGTTTTTTCCATCCTGTTGCCTCACTGTGTCGGGGGTGACCAAGGTCGTCACTGCTAACCCACCTCGCATCATCCCTTCAAACCTCAACGGTGTTCAGGTCCCACACCAGAATTCCATTTTTCGTTTTCTCGGCAATTACCTCACCAACACCTGAATCCACTGGGTGCCAGGCCCTGGGCCAGGCACGTGGGGCAGAGAGAAGAGCCAGGCCTGGGTCCTCCTCGAAGGGCTCACAGGGCTCTCGGTCAAGTTCCTTAACATCTATTCCCTTGATGGCCAAGGTGCCAAGTGATCAGTCTTTTGAAAGACTAGTTTGCTAAACACAACTTCTCATCAATTTAATATTATTTTCTTCTTTCTGTTCAGCAGTGCACAGCAATTTTATTCGATGCATTGAAATTTGTTTTCATTTTGTCTTTGGAACAGCATCTTAAGAAATATGTTCAAAAGCTGAGAGTCAGGGAGTGGTTTGGTTAATAAAGGCACTTATGGGGCACCTAGGTGGCTCAGTTGGTTAAGCACCAACTTCAGCTCAGGTCGTGATCTCACAGTTCGTGGGTTCAAGCCCTGTGTTGGGCTCTGTGCTGACAGCTCAGAGCCTGGAGTCTGTTTCAGATTCTGTGTCTCCCTCTCTCTCTGCCCTTCCCCTGCTCATATTCTGTCTCTCTCTGTCTCAAAAATAAGTAAACATTAAAAAATTTAAAAAAATTAATAAAGGCACTTACTAGTTATAACTGGAGCAGGGCATTCTGGGAATCCAATGGCACGCCTGGGACCACTGTCCCCCGGATGCATGTGACCTGTACCTGGGTTCTCATCCGGCATCCCCGTGATCTTGACCATGTCCCTTCTCCTCTCGGAGTCTCAGCTGCCTCACATACAAAGAGGACATCTTTAGGGCTGTGCTGACATTTAATGGGACCCTGGAGCTCCCTGTGACCTCCATCTCCTAGTGTGGCCTGGGTCCGGGCCCATGAGCTAGAGAGGGTGCTGACTCTGTTTGGAGTGGCCTAACCCTGCTCAGAAGTCAAAACTGTAAGTCTGCACTCACCCATACTGTGTGAACCATGATGTTTCTGGGTCCTGTCCCCAACTCCAGGCAGAAGGGCCTAGTGTGCTGGGGCGGCGGGGGGAGGTAGCAGTGGGAGAGGAGTGTGGGGCTGCAAAGGGTGGGGCCCAACTAACTTTCCTTTCCTGGTAACACGCTCTCTCTCGCTAACCTCATTTCCTTTTTCTGAAAGGAAATGCCATTGACATCACACAGCTGGATTTTCAGTGAGGCCCAATGAGCGCGCGGGACCCCCTCTCAGGCAAGAAGGGTGCACGTGTAAGGCGGGGTGCAAATCTGTCCGGGGTGGACGTTCTCCGTGAGCTGCCATGTCTTCCCCTGAGTTGTCCTTTTGCTCCTTCAGTTCAGAGATTACTTGCCTTCCGCAGATGGTGGAACCTTCCTGCACTCGCTCACACTGTTTCCTCTGCTAAGAACTCCTCCCTCCACGGGCTCATTCCTGCTAAAGTTCAGCCCTAGGAAGTCAGCTCTCTGGCTTTGCCCCCTTCCCCACCTTGGAGGGAACTGATCCAAGTGTTCCCTTCCACTTCCCCAGCAAGGACTTCTTATTGCGGAAATCTCTAAGCATACACAAAAATACACACGCACATGCACACACACACACGCACACACACACGCCTGTTCTTCACTCAGCTTCAACCCTCAGCACCTCAAGGTCCCTCTGGTCTCCCTGATGCCCCCCAACACCTCCCCCACTGGATTATTTGGAGCAATTCCAAAACATCACACCATTTTCTCCATAAATATTACAGTATGTGCTTCTGAAAGGTAAAGGCATGAACAGAAAACTGTGATCATACTTATATTTCTATAACAATTTATTTCCATCCAATATTCAGGAATGTTTGAACTTTCCCTACTCTCCTGTAAATGGCCTTTTAAAGTTGGTTTGGTCAAAATTCAGTAGCCACACAAGGTCCGGATGTTTCACTTGTCACTGGGTCTCTTCAATCGCTTTCAGTTCATAGGTTTCTCCTCCCTCTCTTATTTTTTCTCACACTCATCTGTGGATTAAACCCGGTCTGTCCTCTGCAGTTTTCCCCATTCTAAACTTGCCCCCACTGCATCCCCCGTGGTGGTGTTTAACATATTCCTCAATCCCCTTGCTTTCCTGCAAATCGGCCATTAGACCTAAAGGCTTGATTAGATTTGGATCCCACTTCACAGGAATGGTGTGTGCTTTCCTCCAAAGGCACGTAGTGTTTGGTTGTCTGTCTGTCTGTACTTTCAGAAGACTTTGGTGATCATTGCCTAGATCCACTGTTTGACTAGAGAGTTGCAAAACGATATTATAATTTTCCCAGTCCTTCTGCATTTACTAGTTGACATACTTACCTAGAGAGAAACTTTTCTCATCAGCTCTGGTTTTTCTGAGGTATAATTTATTTAGGAAAAGCAGGATAAATATTAGATGCTTGCCCCTTGTTTATCAACTTTCAGAATAACGAGTTGATTCTCTAACATCTTCTCCAAAGATGTCCAACAAGGATTTTCTGGTTTTGTTTTTACTTTAGTTTAGTTTTGTTTTTTATATCATGGTTATCTAATACATCTGATATTTCAATCCATTTCATCATTATCCTTATTATCACTCAAAGTGTCCCAAGTCTGGCCAGTGGGGACCTCTTTAATGGGCGTCTGAGTCCTTCTGACCTGAAGAGTGTTTATTAACTTCCTGACTTTCTAGTATGATGAATGTCCAGGTTGTCTTGTGCATTTTCTGCCCAGACGTGGAATCAGCTAGTTCTCTAAGAGGCTGTGGTTCTTTTAGTGAGAAGTGGTGTTTATAGACCACGAACCAGGACACTGGGAGGGCCCTTGCATCTGAGTCTCCTCAGTGTACAGAGCTAGGAAATAATTTTCTTTTTCTTTTTTTAAAAAGTTTATTCTGAAAGAGAAAAAGAGAGAGAGAGAGGAGGAGAGCACTTGGGATAGGGGCAGAGAGAAGGGGAGAGAATCCCAAGCAGGCTTCCAGCTGTCAGCACACAGCCCAGTGAGGGGCTTGATCTCACAGACCGTGAGATCATAACCTGAGCAGAAATCAAGAGTCGAATGCTTAACCGACTGAGGCACCCAGGGGCCCGGAAATACTTTTTTTCTTAAGAAAATATACATCAAAAGTTCATACTGATACTTGAAATAAAACCTAAGGCTATAGAACTTTTAGTTTAGTTTTTTGACTTTGTATTTGTAGGTCCTTTTTCTAATGCTTAAAAATGTCGCTTCTAACAATTTTCAGAAGATCTCTTGTTTTCTCCTACTTTCTCTATATATGATAAACACTTCAGAACAAAAATATGAGTAGTATCACTAACTATATGATGACTGAACACATTTGATGATTTAATCTGCTGTTCTTTTGTCCTTAGAATATATGCGCTATTGGAAATGTGCAGCCAGGGCACTGAATTTCCAAATCACTTGAAATAATTCAATTCTAAAAAAAAAAGAAATAATTCAATTCTGCATGGTGAAGCCAGCAGCTCAATATACAGATTCATTTATTTCTTTTGCTTTTGATTTTGGGGGATTGCTTTTGACTTTTATTTTGATTTAATTTTGTCCTTTTTTTGAGAGAGAGAACATTTGGATGTGGTGCGGGGAGAGCGAGAGAGAGCATTTTTTTTTTTTTAGTTGAGAACCTCTCGTTTAATGTTGATTTATTTTTGAGAGAGAAGCATGAGAGAGAGGAATGGGGGTGGGGATGGGGGGGACAGAGGATCCAAGGCGGGCTCCACCCTGACAGCAGAGAGCCCAATGCAGGATTCCAACTCACAAACTTTGAGATCATGATCTGAGCCACCCGGGCACCCCAGAGAGAGAATCTTAAGCAGGCTCCATGCCCAGTGAGAAGCCCGACACAAGGCTCAATCCCGCAATCACTGCAAGATCATGAGCTGAGCTGAAATCAAGATTGGATGCTTAAGGGACTGAGCCCCCAGGTGCCCCAGTTTTGTCCTATTTTTATGTAAAGCATTTACCTGGTTCTACAGTTAAGCTAGAGAATGAGGCCTATTCAGAGAGGTCTAGCTTCTGCCCGAATTCCCTTTACCGTATTTCCTCTCATCCAATAAAAGACAATTTTGAATTTTATGTTTTATATTTTAGCTGCTTGTCTTAATTAAAGAAAATATGCATTTTTGTGTATTCCCTTCCCCTTCTTCGATAAAGGACAATGTGCTATATACATTTTATTCCACTTTGCTTTTTCACGTAGCATCACACCCCAGAGATTATATCATCACAGCATTTTGGCGATCCTCCCCGTGCCCTTTTCTAGATGCAGAACCATCCATTATGTGGTCACCTCCTCCCTATTGATGCGCATTTGAGTGGTTCCTACAGCTTTACTGTTATAATGGTGCTTTCATGAATAGCTTTATGTGTATATCTTGTCTAAGTTTTTCCAGTGTACCTTTTTAAAAAAATTTTTTATATTTATTTTTGAGACAGAGAGAGACAGAGTATAAGTGCAGGAAGGGCAGAGGGAGAAGGAGACACAGAATCCAGAGCAGGCTCCAGGCTCCCAGCTGTTAGCAGAGAGCCTGATGGGGGCTCGAACTCACGAACCATGAGATCATGATCTGAGCTGAAGCCAGATGCTTAATCGACTGAGCCACTCAGGCGCCCCTCCAGTGTATCTTTGAGGATAGATTCTTAGAAGTGGATTTGCTGGGCCAAAGGGTAAACACATATATATTTTTGCTGGAAGTTGCCAAATTATCCTTCATGTAGGGCTTGCACTTTTTTGAATTTTTTTAAACATATATTCATGTTTTGAGAGAGTGAGCACAAGCAAGGGAGGAGCAGAGAGAGAGAGAGACAGAGAGACAGAGAATTCAAAGCAGGCTCCAGGCTCTGAACTGTCAGCACAGAACCCAACAGGGGGCTCGAACCCATGAACCATAAGATCATGACCCGAGCTGAAGTCAGACCCCTAACCAACTAAACCACCCAGGTGATCTAAGAGGTGGCCTGTTTCCCCACAGTCTTGCCAATGGATGTTGTCTAATTTTTGAGCTTTTGCCAATTTGAGAGATAAGATTTGGTATCTTGGCTTAGCTTTAATTGGTATTTCTCTGATTATGAACAAGGTTAAGTATATTTTTGATACGTTTAGATTTTGGTTCACTTTTGGGTCCCTGGTGCCCAGTTGGTGCAGGTGGGATTCTCAAGAGAGATTTCTAGAAGGAAGCAAAGAACAAATGAACAAACCAATGAGGAAATCAAGTCATGAAGAGAGTGGCTGACTTGCTGAAGGTCATGTGTCCAGTTATCACCAGCGTCGGGGCTAGAATTGATCCCTCCCCCCCTCCTCTAATGAATTTTACCTGCCATAAAATGAGTAAAGGTTTATAGCAAAGGTTTTCAGACAATAAAATGAAGAGAAGTTTATAGTAGAAATTTTGGAAAGTACAAGGAAGTAAAAACCTAGGAAATATTTTAATCTTTCTGCCCCAAGTCAACCATTTTTAGCGTTTTAGTCTATTTCTTCCCAGTCTATATGCATTTTTTTTGTTACTACCATACTACACATATGGTTTTGTATTCTGTTCTTTTTCACTTAATGCCTTTCCGTGCTAAGAACAACTTGCAAAGGTAATATTAATGGTTGTACAATATTTCACTATCTGAATGTACGTTAATGCATTTAACCTTTCGGTTACTGCTAGACTTCTAGATTGTTTCCAGACTTGCTATTACAAATAAATTCCGCCATGTTCAGCTTTGTCCACATTCTAGATTTTCCCCCTTAGGATTAATTCCTGGAAGTGGAGCTCCTAGAATCCTAGCACTGAGTTCCAAGTTCAGGGCTTTTCTTGGCCGCGCTCGGAGAGGATTGTTTGTTGAGCTTTGCCTCTGTAATTTCCCAGAGCCCCGGGACTGGCTTTGTTCTCAGTGTCTGTGATCTGAGTAGAGACATACTCGCACCCAAGTCAGATCAGCAAATGGGCTGAACCTTGGAGGCTACAGGCAGATGGTGATGCTAAGTGGACGTGGTCTCTGTTTTGGAAGCACTCACCGTCAAGGGAGGCAGGCAGCTGGAGTCAGATCCTCCCACTGCAAGAAGGGCTCCAGCTCAGCACTATTCAGAGACGGAGGGATCTGGGAAAGGTGCCTGGAGGAGGCGGCAGTTGAGTTTAGTCGTAAGGAATATAGGTCTTATTTCACAGATGAGGTTGAGGAATGGCCAGTCCTGAGGGGCTTATAAGCCAGGTTATGGATCCTGGATCTTGTCCTATAGGCAGTGAAGCAGGGGGGTGACAGAGTCAGGTCTGCATTGAGGACAGTCCCTCTGGCTGGTGGAGGAGGGGGCAGCAAGTTTGCAGGTGGGAACTGGACAGATCGTTGGACCGAGGCCAATACTCAGGCAAGAGAGCATGAAGCCTGAACCAGAGCAGTGGCCGTAGGGATGGAAAAGAAGAAATAAGACAAGCGACACCATGTATACAGTTGTCACCAAAACAGATAAAGCCATGTCAGTGTGTGACCTTTCTGTGGCTTATGGGAAAGACTCTTAGACTAGCAGTCGAAATACCTAGGTTCCAGTCCCAGCTCCTTGGGACCCAGGTAAAATTTATAGTTTATATCTGGGCCTCAATTTCTACTTTTGTACAGCAAGAAGTTGCACTAGGTCATCTCTGAGGGCTCTTGTGTTCTGACAACTCCATGAATCAAAGGCTGGAGAGTGGCCAAGGTCCCTGGAGGTGAGAGAAGGGGAAAAAACAGAGGCTGAGTCACAGGAGCAGAGTGGTGGGGTGGAGGGGAGCTGGGCCTGGTGTCTCGGGGTCCAGGCTCTCTGTCTCCCCATGCCATCAATCTTGCAGCATTAATGTCAGTGGGCTGGCCTGGGCCAAGGCCAGAGGCCAGCTGCAGAGAGGGAGGAATTGTCTCTGGCTCGAGGACCAGAGAGGAAAGAATGCAGAGCTTCCAAAAAGCCGTGAACCAGTCATCAGCCCTGGCCGGGAGCCCAGAGATTTCACAACTGTCCTCTGGGCTTAAGTATCCAGAGTGAGGCAGCGTGGGGAGGGCCGCTGGTCTATCTGTGCATTACAGACTGTCAGGGGCTGAGGGGCACTGACGATGCCCTTGGCTGCAAGTAAGAGAGAGCCCACCTCCAACGTCTCAGTGAGACAAGGATGCATCAGCTCTCTCAACTGCAAGTCCAGAGTGGGTGGCTCTGGCACCAGCCGCAGGGGGTCCAGAGGACACAGGCTGTTCTACTTCTCTCGTGTCTTTAGTTGGCGCTCCTGGGGCCCCATGATGGCTGTCACTCTCCTCGGGGTTGAAAGATGGTTGCCAGTGGTAACGGGGGTTCTGTGCTTCCGTGTGCATGTCTGGCCAGAGAGTGCAAGAGGGCTCCCTCTGACCCTGGAAGGTAAGTCCCTTTCCTTGGTTTGGATTGGACAGCTAAGTCATGTTTCCAATCCATCACAGTCTCTGGGGGACTGCTATGGTACTGACTGGCTTAAATGAATTGGGATCTTGTGTTATACCCGGGTGGGGGGTGGAAATGAGCGGCATGGGGGTCCCATGAGGAAGGAAGAGAAAAATAGGTGCCGGATGGGTACCCAACACATCCCCATGGTAACGAGCATCCACTCCTCATCAGCTTATCTGATCCCTACCCAGCTCAGGGCGCAGCAGGACAGGCATGCATCCGGATCACCACTGAGGTCACTGAGGCATAGAGAAGGGGAATGGCCAGCGTGGGTCACACCAGGTAAGGTGGCAGAGCCTGAACCGAGAAAAAGAAATACACAGCAAACCAGCCAAGCAGGCCTCAAGCTGCCAGGCCTTGGCTCAACCTCTGGACCCTGTTCCCTCAAGTACAGAGCCTGCCGCTTCCTCTAGGCCACCACAGTGCCCATCCACCAGCGATTCCCTGACTCCGAGCTCACCCACCAGCGCTGGGGCCTGCCTCCCTCCTGAGCCTGAGCATGCATGGTCTCACTCATGGCATGAGGCTTCCCGAGAGCTTCAGGATCCAAAGCCAGTAATGTGGGTTCGAACCCTGGCTTTGAACTTCTGTGTCCTCCTCTGTGCAATGCACCCCTGAACCTCACCTATACATCTTGGCCTAACTGTTGGGCGATCAAATGCAATGAGGAGATGATGCTTAACTAACTGAAGTGCTATGGAACTCCCAGGTTCCCCTTCTCTTGGTGACAAAGGGTCATTTCCTGGGCTTCATCTGCATGGGAAGATACCACAGACAGGCAGCCAGAGAGACCCATGAGACAGCCAGATGTGGCTCATTCAACTGCAAATGCATATCATTTGATAGATGAGGATATATGTCCAGAGAGGCACAGTAATCTGCTCAAAGTCACACAGGACTAGAACCACCCCACCTCTGCACCCACCCCTGGCTCCCAGTCCTGTCCTCCTTGCACCAGGGCCCCAAGGATTGGGTTAGGTCCACCAACCAGCCTGAGGTGAGGTGCTGCAGATGTGACATTGGTCCCTGCCCGCCAGCACGTCCTCAAGTTTCTCGGGGGCCATTCTTCAGGGGTTCACTGAGGCGAGGCCACATTTCCCCTTGGGCGGCTTCCTGTTTGGGCCAAACAATGACTTTCGCCGGGACGTGATGCCAGCTGGCTGCAGCTGTTGCCAAGGCCTTGACTTCTCACATGCAGAGAGAGGAGCTCTTGGCCTGAGGGGACCTGCTGCTGGCCTCCGCCAGCCAGGAACGCCACACTCGAGTGTGGTCTTTGGGCCTCACTGAACTCAGTGATCCTTTTGTGTACTGATCATACACACACACGAGTCTCTTCTGTTTGCCAAGCTCCCTCTGGGTACCTAGGATACAGATGCATAAGACAAGAGCTGAAGAAGTCTACAAACATTTACCCTCTACCCGTGAGGAGTAGGTCATTGTACAAGGCACCGATAATGCAGACATGAATAGGAAACACCCTACAAACTCACTGACTGACTCATCTCCTTGTCCTCCCTGTCCCTTACAAGACCTCAGATTTGGTTGTCAGTCATTTACATGCTTGCATGAATTAGTGAAGGTAGCTCCTTCCTGAAATAATATCTCCGGG
This sequence comes from Suricata suricatta, assembly GCF_006229205.1. Lineage (NCBI taxonomy): Eukaryota > Metazoa > Chordata > Mammalia > Carnivora > Herpestidae > Suricata > Suricata suricatta. Next base: position 57,727,659 of record NC_043710.1, read on the forward strand.
CACACAGGAAAGGAGTGCTAAGGGGTGCAGATAAAAATAACAAAATTTTGGCAGTGACTTTTTCTTAAGGGGTGAGAAAAAGCAAGGGATATGCAAAGGGACCCCCTAAGGTAGCATATGGAGCTAGGACCCTGACCCAGGTCTTTAGACCCCAAGCCTTGCACACCCAGATGCTTCAGAGAGCTTCCAATCTAGTTTGAGAATTTGCAGGATGAGATGGTGTGGGGGTGCCCATGTGTACAGAGGGTGAATGCTTGCTACTGAAGAAAAGATCATGGGGGACCTGATGACAGAGGGAAGGCTTGTACGTGATGGCAGCAAGCCAGTTACTGTTATACCCACTCCCCCGATGCAGAGAATCAAGAGGCGTAAAATCTCCCTGAGCATCTGGAAGGCAGTATGGCACCTGGGCTCCACACTGTGCAGGCCATTCTCTGTCTGCCCCATCTGTCCCCCGTACTGCTCTGTGTCCTAGAGGCCTGATTTCTGTGGCTGCTCTACCTTTCTGTTAGGTCCTGCCAATGGGAGGCTGTGGCAGGAGACCGCCGGGAGAGAGGAAAGGGAGGTCCAGGCATTCAGTGTCCCTGCCCCTCCCTGTGCCTGACCACTGCCCCAGCAGCCCCTCCTCCAGCCCCACCGGCTCTGGAACCTGTTGGCCCTGTCAGCAGTGGAGGGGAACCACTTCCCACTGTTGCTAGGCTGGGTGCCCTTACCCTCTGTTGGTTCCCATCACCTTGCCCGTCTGTTCATTCATTGCTCTCTAGCATGTCGCTTTGAGTGGCCCGGCTTCCTCCTGGGGTCCTGCCTGCTGGAACCCTAGCCAGGACCAAGCTAAACCCTTCTCCCACCTCCCTGCCTTGTTCCCGGCCTCCAGCGGGATGCCCCCCACTACCCATCCATACCTGCCTGAGACAGGGTGAAGTCTGCTTCCCCCTGGGTCTCCTCAATTGTGTCTGGGCTGGGCCTGCTGTGGAAACAATGAAAGGAAGGCTTCCTAGGGCCATGACTGGGTCCCTCTGTGTCCCCCATCTCCTGGGACAGGCTGGATCTCCCCAGCTCAGGGCCAGGAAGAAGCAAAGTATCCTGCTGGCGCTGGGGGAGGGAGAGTAGAGGTCTGGACCCAGGCTTGTCTGCCTCCATCCTCAGTTTGGTGTGAGGAAGGTGCCAGAGACAAAGGAGCTGGAAGACTGTTAGGAGTCATGCAAGGTGACACCTCTTGGTTCAGCAGCAGGAATAGGCCAGGAGTGACGGACACCACCAACGTCCCTAGGTAGACCCTGCCAAGTCTACTTCAAGCCCAACTCCCTTCCTAGGGGGAAGGAGGTCTTTGTAACCCACGAGAACCTATACCTAGCATGTCCCCATCCTCTTAGGCTCCTGCCCCATGTCCCCTCCGAGTGCCCACCAAGGGGAGCAGTTTGACTTTCTAACCTACTCTTGCTTGACTCTGACATCCTCTCCAGTCCATTGCCACCTCCCTCATCTGGGTTTCGTCATCTGTCCTTGATACAACCATGGCCTCCTCGCTTGTCTCCCTGACCCCCATCTTGCTGCCTCCAATCTGTCCTCTGTGCAGCAGCAGAGTGTTCTTTCGGAAATACAGACCTGAGCAGGTCTCCTCCATGCTTACATGGAGCCTAGACCCTTTAACGTGTGTGCATGTCAGGCCTTCCTCTCCAGCTTTACCTCTGAAGGGAAAGCCCGACTTGCTGGTCCACAATCCACTGGCCTTCCCTGGCTTCCTGCTGTGTGGCTCTGAGTCTGCCTCAGAGTGACCCGTTGGAAAGGGCGTCTCCTCATTCCCAGCAGCGCCAGCACCACTGTCTTAATATGGTGAAAAGCAGAGTATGATGCAAGGTCTCCGTGTGAGTAGTTTACCGGGGTTGGAGGGAGGGTTGATCCGAGGAAGCAGGAGGAAGGAAGTGGGAAGAGGGAAACAGGGAAGGAAGAAAAACTCATGCTAAGGCATGTCCATCGCCACGGCGGACGGCAGGGCTGCGTTCCATGGGACCCTTGCGGAATGCGTCCCAGAACCTGCCAGATGCAGGATGGGAACCTGGGAGACTCTCTGCAGACTCTCCCTATCCCGTTCCGGTGAGGCCCTTCAAATCTCTTGGGTGTGCTCACCTGCCCGGCTCCTATGGTGCTGAGGAGGCTATAGCCATATGGAAACAACTCAAGCTTGGGGTAAGACGCTGGCCATGGGAGGAGAGCTTCAGCTGAAATCAGAGGTGAGCCGAGGGATGCGACAACGGCTTCTAAGTGGCTGTGCAGAAACATACCTTAATCAGTCCAGATATCTGGGGCACCTGGGTGGCTCAGTTGGTTAAGCATCGGACTCCTAGTTTCAGCTCAGGTCATGATCTCATGGTTTATGAGTTCGAGCCTGGCCTTGGGCTCTGTGCTGTCAGCATGGAACCTGCTTGGGATTCTTTCTCTCTTTCCCTTTCTCTTTCTGCCCCTCCACCACTCTCTTCACACACACACACACACACACACACACACTCTCTCTCTCTCTCTCTCTCTCTCTCTCTCTCTCTCAAAATAATAAACATTAAAAAAAATGCTGGTCCATGCATCTGGCTTGTTGGTGCTGAACTGCACAGGAACTGCCTTGAGTTGCTGAAGAGGAGACTGCGGTCAGAGTGCACCTGAGGAGTTCTGGAAGGAGCATGGGCTTTGTTGCCGGGCTTTCTGGGTTCAAACTCCGCTTCAGCTGGTATCCACTGTGAAACCTCCAGCGGACAGCATCACGCTTGAGCCACTGTGTTCTCAGCCCTAAAAGAGGGACAATGATATTTCTTCCATACAAGGTGTTTATGAGAATCAAACATACCCTCAGAAATCAAATATACCCTCGGAAGTGAATGCATATGGTCGAGTCTGATGCCAAATACAAGTAGTTAGGTCCATTTCTTTCTTCCCTCTGGAAGCTGCTGCCCTAGACGCTTACTCACTCCACTCCCTCCATCGAGAGCAGCCCGTGTCCTCCATGCCACAGGCTTAGCCTCAGTTCCCCATGGGCCCTGGCCTCCAGTGGGCAGCACTGGTTTGACCCTGTCCTGGCTTCAGACCAGCACGTGTGTGGTCCCCTCCGCTAGTCCCTGTACAGAGCCGAAGTAGCTTTTGTGAAAGGACATAAGAGTTGACAGTGCCTACCACCCAGCAACAACTTACTGTTGTAACCCCCGGAGCTATCGCCATCTTTCTCCCAAACGCCCTTCTGACTTGGCTGCCTTTCTCACGTGGGCACCTCGAGCTTGAGAGAGTGCCTCCCATTCTACTCCTCCCTGCTCATCCTTGCCCTCTGGGCTCTGGCCTCTACTCACCTGTTTTTGTTTGAATTTCTTCCCCCCCACCTGAAATTCACATGCTGAGGTCCTAACCCTCCTACCTCAGAATGCAACCTTCTTCGGAAATAGGGTCTCTGCACATGTTAATTAGTTAAGATGAGATCCCACTGGGCCCCCAGCCCAATAGGACTGATACTCTGGGAATTTGGGCACAGAGACGTGTGCACAGGAAGGATGCCAGTTGATTGGAATTGTGCCACGCAAAGCAGGGATCAGCCAGAGCCAGGAGACGCGCTTGGCATACATCCTTCCCTCGTGCCTTCAGAGGCAGCCCTGTCCCACCCATACCTTGACCTTGAGCTTACAGCCTGCAGAGCTGGGAGACAATGTGTTTCTGTTGTTTTAAGTCATGTAGCTCATGGCCCTTTGTTCTGGCCGCCCTGACAAACTCATATGCCACCTAAAAGGGCATCTTCTTTTTCTGCTACAAATACCGCTTTCCAATCTTTCTCTTCTAATCTCTGTGTCTGTGTTTGTGTTTCCCTTTCTCAACTCCCTGGACTGTGATCTCCCCAGACGCAGAGCCCGTTTCATTCTCACTGCTGTTTTCTCAGGGCCCAGCAGAGACACTGGCCCACAGGGGCCATTCAGTAAACTTTTTCTGGAGACTTCTTGAAAAAAGTAACTTTGATGCTTGTCCTTGATGCCCTTTGGTCCCTTTGGCCAGGTGGAGATAACTTTGGGGGTGGGGGGAGGCATTCTGGTGGGGAGAGCCGGGAAAGGGCAGTGTGGGCAGGAAGGAGCAGCCCATTGTCACCTGGGGGTGGGGGTGAGATGCTGGCAGGGGGCAGGGGCTGGGTGGAACTAGAAGGTGGAGGTTAAGGTATCAGCATTTGAATAGGCATGGGGGGGGGGCCATGCAGAGCCATGGAAAGATGACTGAGCAACATCAGGGCTCTGGAAAGAGTATTCAGCTGCCGAACACACTGAAGACAGGAGACCCGGGAGGTCAGGGTGCGCCAATCCAGCGGCCCAGTGATGCCAAAGGCTGAACCCTGCAGAGATAGTGAGAGACTTAAGAGACGTAAGGGGGATGAACCTGGGCCTGATGACTGATTTGGAAATACTTCCCCTTTGAGGGGCCTGCCTCCAAGCTCCTCCTTCTTCTGAAGATGCCCCACTGAGAATTTCCATGATGTCAGCAGTGACATATAGATCACCCCACCCCCGGTCCATCTCTGACAGCTGTCACTCTTGGTAAGGGAGCGAATGAATGAGCCACCCCCACCCCAGGCTGCTGAGGTTTCTTCTGGTCCACGATTCGAAATGTCAATTCATGGAAGCAAGTCATTTTTCACTTTTGGTTAATAGCAATTTTTTTCTTATGGCTCCAGTGTAAGGGAGCCATATAAAAAATCTGACACTACAATGGCTTTGGATCTTATGAGTATAAGGTGAAAATTGCATTCAGTAAAAATGACCCTGGATAATCCCTTAAGTGGAAGGACCTGGGGGTATTCGAAATTCAAAAGACAAAGATTACATCGTGTAATTATCTCTACCTTTTGTGACCTTCTTTTCCCTGGAGCACCAAAGGCCAAGACTGAGCAGGCAGTGGGCGAGCGGGAGGGGTTGGGGGGGTGGCTGGATTCAGGGTTTGCTGGGTGTGAGTCCAATAGACTCGTAAGTCAAAGAACTTAAAAATCACCTGAATTCCTCTTCCCACTCTTCTGTTCTAGCAAATATCCTCCTTCCGGTCTTTTCTGCCCCTGATGCCTATTAAAAGCCACACTGGGTGGAGTATGAGGGTCTCTTGAGTCGGTAATCTGAGAAAGACAAACATCACTTCTGTGCTGTTCAGGACCTGACAGAGGAAACGTCAGACAAAACCAAACTGAAAGTCAGTCTACAAAGTAGCTGGCTCAGACTCATTGAAAGTGTCAATGTCATAAACGACAATGAAAGGGGAGCTGTTTCAGATCAATGAGATGAAAGAGCGATGGTAACTGAAAAGAATGTAGGATCCTGGATTAAGTCCTGGATCAGAGGGGGAAATTGTTAAAAGGACATTATTGGGGCAATTAGCAAAATTTAGATCCGGCCTGTGGATTAGATGATAAGATCATAGCAATGTTACATTTCCTGAGTTGATAACTATACGGTAGTTATATAAAGGAGTGTCTTTTTTTTTCCTTAGAAAATAACATGTTGAAATAATTGGAGTAGTGATGTATATGCCACTTACTCTCAGCTGGTTTGGGGGCAATGCATAGAGAGAGAGAGAACGTGACAAAGCAAAATGTTGACAATTGCTACCAGCTGAGGAATCTGGGTGACGGTGCTATGAGCATTCTTTGTCCTCTTGCAATTCTTCTGTAAGTTTGAAATTGTTTCAAAACTGAAAATTAAAAAAACAACAGCAACCAATTCCAGTCCAGTTCAGCTGAAACTTCAGTGTCCAGGAGAAAATATTTGCAAAAGACCTATCTGATAAAGAACTGCTCTAAAAAAGTCTGTTTTAGGGGCACCTGGGTGGCTCAGTCAGTTAAGCGTCTGGCTTCGGCTCAGGTCATGATCTCAACGGCTCGTGAGTTCAAGCCCCGCCTCGGGCTCCATGCTGACAGCTCAGAGGCTGGAGCCTGCTTCAGATTCGGGGTCTTCCTCTCTCTCTGCCCCTTTCCTGCTTGTGCTCTTTCACTCTGTCTCTCTCAAAAATAAATAAACATTGAAAAAAAGTCTATTTTAAAACACACACAAATGAAACTTTGTGCTCCTCCTACATTCTGATTAAATAAATTAACAACAATATCAGGTGACAGTGAGGGTATAGAGCAACTAGAAGGCTTACAGGTTGCTGATGGGAGTTAAACGTTGAACAATAGCTTTGGAAAACTACTTGACATTGGCTTTGAAAGCTAAACATACACCTGCCTTAGGACCCAACAGTCTGACTTTCAAGGTTTTACCCAAGAGAAATGAAAACTTACGTTCCAATCAAAACCTGTACGTGAATGTTTATAGTAGCTGTGTTTATTATAATTCCAACCCCCAATGAAAACAATCCCAATGGTCTTCGGCAGGTGAATGGTTACGCGCACTGTGGTGCGTCCGTTTAATGGAGTTCTGCCCAGGACTAGGAGGGAACCTTGATATGTCCAACAACATGGATGAACCTCAAGTGCATTGTACAAAGTGAAAGAGCCCACCCCAAAGGCTGCCTGCTGTATGATTTCATTGATAGGACATTCAGGGAAAGGCAAAACTGTAGCAGAAAACAGATCCGTGATTACCAGGGCCTGGAGATGAAAAAGGGGGTCGACTATCCAGGGGCACAAGGGAACTTTCCATGTTGATGGCGACATTTTACATCTTGACAGTGGTGGCGGTGACAAAACTGTATGTATCTGTTGATACTCCTGGGACTCCATGCCAAAGGTGAATTTTACCATATGCAAATTACACCCCAATTACACAAGCAAACACATGAACAAACAAACTCGGGTTTTTCGAAGCTTCTCTCCTCCCCCACAGCTCTCAGACCAAGTTCAGAAACCCGCGATAAGGAAAAGAAGGATTGCCTCTCTGTCTGTTCTGCAGCCTCAAATGCAGGGTGGAGAGGTCAGGGGAGGGTAAAGGAAAGTGCCAGGTCTGCTCAGAATGGGGGTGTGGGGTGTTGTTAGGCCCCTCTGGGTGGCATATGGCCACATTCTGACCCTTGCTCTCAGGAGGTGAACACTTTTGTGGGTTGTGCAGAGCCGCCTCTGTGGTCTCTTCCCACTGATCCCCGGGCTTAGGAGACAGCCACCTGGCTGACCACCAGAGCTCATTCACTCCCGCTGAGGAGTCCTTCCTGAAAGGCCGGGCAGCCACCTCGGGTCGGGTCGGGACCTTTCAGGATGACTCATGCTCCGCTGTGGGGCATGGTGTCCAGTAGGTTCCTCAGTAAATATTCCTTTCTTTTGCTGGCAAGCTCTGGAAACATGAGCTGCCCCCCACAGCAGCCCCCGCCCACCTCGGGCCACTGCCAGGGCAGCTGCCACCACCCTCTTAACTTCAGACTTATCCACGAGAGAGGTGGGCTCGGGCTCCCTGTCCTCTGAGCTTGGGGGAAGCCACTGTCCCTGGGCATGAGGTGCACCGGGTGACGCTGGGCACTTGGGCAACTCGTCCTACAAAGACGTCAGCAACCACCCTCCTCTCCTGGGCCCGTGCCTGCTGCGAAGGCTGGAGGCAGTGAGGGGGTGAGGGCATCACCATCCCTGCCCTGGTCCTGCTGGCTCGGGTCTGGTGCTGCTCCTGAGGCTCTGAGGGAAGAGCAGCAGTTCTGAGACAGAGAAGTCCCATTTAACGTCCTGTTACACGTAACTAATATGTTATTTTAACCAAGTGGGATCTTACACGTATTTTATTTTATTTTTAATTTTTAAAATCTTTACTTATTTTTGAGAGACAGAGCACAAGCAGGGGAGGGACAGAGAGAGGGAGACAGAGAATCTGAAGCAGGCTCCAGGCTCTGAGCTGTCAGCACAGAGGCAGATGCAGGGCTTCAACTCAAACCGTGAGATCATGACCTGAGCCCAAGTCAGACGCTCAACCGACTAAACCACTCAGGCGCCCCTTACATGTATTTTATAACCTGTTTTTTTCACTTCATGCTATGTTTTGAGCATCTTTCCATGTCAGTAAATAAAAATGGTCCGGGATAGAGCAACCATTCAAGCTGGTGGAGAGAGTTGTGTAGAAGGCATTTCAGTTCCAAAGAAAATACTGCTGCCGAGGGGGAATGTTATTCCCTGAAGTTCAGCGTGTGGAGAGCACTGAGAAATTGCTGGAGTTGGCAGACGTGGACCCTACCCTTCGACCCAGCTAGCTGTCTGACTCCCATTTCAAGAGCCTCTGTGATGTATACCAGAAGATGTGTGATGAAGACTCACACCTCTTTTTTTACTTATAATTTCAGAGAAGAACTCAAGCAAAATAAAAACAACGATCAGGAAAAAGAGAAAGACAAGGAGAGAACCAGACTGTGTCTGCTGCTTCGGCAGCAAGTGGCTTTCCAGATGCTGGTTTTCACAATGTTGAGATGCTCAGATGTGTGCTCTGTGGTCTATGGATGGACAATAAAAATACAATTTCAAAAACAAAACAAAACAAAACCCTAACATTCAAATAATTTTATTTATTTTTTTTAACATTTACTTTTGAGAGAGAGAGACAGACAGACAGAACAGGTGTTGGGGGAAGCAGAGAAAGAAGGAGACACAGAATCTGAAGCAGACACCAGGCTCTGAGCTGTCAGCACAGAGCCCGATGCGGGGCTTGAATTCACGAATCATGAGATCATGACCTGAGCCAAACTCAGATGCTCAACCTACTGAGCCACCCAGGTGCCCCATACATTCATGTCATTTTATTTTTTTCATTTTAATTTTTTATTTAAAACTTTTTAAAGTTTTATTTTTGAGAGAGAGAGAGAGAGGGAGAGAGAGAGCAAGCATGAGCAAGGAAGGGTCAGAGAGAGAGGGAGACACAGAATCTGAAGCAGGCTCCAGGCTCATGAGCTAGCTGTCAGCACAGAGCCTGACGCGGGACTCAAGATCACAACCTGAGCCAAAGCCGGATGCTCAACGGACTGTGCCCCTCATGTCATTTTAAATGACTGATCAGTATTTCCCTATATGGATATACTCTAACTTACTATGTCAGACTCCAACTGTTGACTGTTTTAGGTCATTTCTAATTTTAGATTATTGTCACTAATGCTGTGATTGCCGATAAAGCTTTCATTGCAGGGTCCCTCTAAATGGTATAAATTCAGGCCCCACAAAGCTGGATGTGCCTTGGCTCTGATAAACACCCTCACACTCCATTTTCCTTTGGCTACATTTTTATTTCCTTAGGATAAACTCCTAGAAACAGAATTGCTAGGTTAAAACAGATGCACATTTTTAAGATTCTTGGAACATATTGCCTAAGATCCTTCCAAAAAAAGTGATCTAATTTACACCCCAACCCCGCCCTAAACGAGAACACCCAGGACTGGGCTGGTGTCTATGGGATTGTGTTTCTCTGTTACTGTGGCCCCGTTATAACCGCCATTAACACCTTCTCCCAAAAACAGAGTCCAGGACCTGAGGTCCAAGGAACCCACGGGTAGAATTTTTGATGTCCGTGCACTTGGATGAGAGACACAAATACATCTTTATTTTCAATATTAGCCTTGAACCGAAATGCAATAGCTCCTCCGATCGTGAATGTCGGCCTTGCAGGAGCCCCTGTGATGTTAGCAGTGCCTGTCCGGTTAGCAGGCCCTCCATCAACAAAAATGACAGATGTTTTCATGTCTTGTTACAATTGTTGCAGAGCCCTCAACAGATTGTTGAGACCTACCACTAGATCGGGTTACTTAATATGTTAAGAAAAACATATTCTCAGTCATGATTATTTTCTTCATATTTTGATAACTGCGTTCTGTGGAATTCCCTTCCTTTACAATCAGGTGTATTTTTTGTCATAAAAATTTAAAAACTTGTTCTTTTTTAAAAAATGTTTTATTTATTTTTGAGAGAGAGGGAGAGACAGCATGAACAGGGGAAGGTCAGAGAGAGGGAGACACAGAATCTGAAGACAGGCTCCAGGCTCTGAGCTGTCAGCACAGAGCCTGACGCAGGGCTCGAACCCATGAACTGTGAGATCATGGCCTGAGCCGAAGCCAGATGCTTAACTGACTGAGCCACCCAGGCGTCCCTAAAAAACTTGTCTAAGAGGAGGTATGTAGGCTTCAACAGATTGCCAATGGGTTCGTGGTACTGTAAATGTCAAGGCCCTCACTGTAAGAGACTTGTACCTCCTGTGTTTCTGAAACTCATGCATGATACAGAAAGAAAGAAATTAAACTGTCATGGCCCCTCCCTGGAGCCCGGCATTGTGTCAGGTGCTGGAGGACAGAGGGGACAGGATGGCACCATGCTTCTGAGAAGCTCAGAGTCTAGGTGGGAAATACCATTTCACAAGTCCTGTCACTATTGGCCTGGGGGCTGGGGGCCAGGTTCCCAGATTTTCCAGGATTTTCAGAAAAATCAGAAAGCCAGATTCTTACATGTTTTCATACAAAACAAACCCTCCAAGTTTTAAACATTGGCAATTAAACTAGATTTTAATAAACCACTGTGTGGGCCAAATCAAGCACGCCTGAAGTCTAAATCTGGCCCATAGGCCACCAGTTTGCAACCTTTGCTCTAGGAGGAGGACAGCATTGCAGTTCGGCTGGAATGAAGCAGTAGGGCTTGAGTTCCCCTCACCCGCGCCTCCATTCTGCTCCTCCAAGTCGGGGAGACAGAGGAGGAGAGCCCTGGTCTTGGGAAAGGAGAACACGGAGGAAGAAGGGCCATGGCAGGCACTTGGCTACAGGCCGAGGAGGGGAGGCCTGGCTGCAGGCGGATGCTGGTGTGGGGAAGGTATCAAGGTTGCTGGGGGAACAATGAGGTCATTAAATGATCATATACCGAGAAAACCCAAGAGTCTCTAGCAGAGAAACAGAGAGCAAAACACATGCAAACACAAAAAGAAACAAAAACGCTTATTTGAAGAAAGACAAATTGGTAAGGTTATTGGGTGCAAGATAAATATACAAAACCAAGCGCTTTTCTCTGTTTCGACAATAAACACATCAAAATGGAAATAGAGAACATACTCCATTTGCAATAATGACAAAAGAATTAGGAATATATTTCCCAAGAAAGATGCAGGGCCCACCTAAAGAAAGTGATACAATCTCATGGGAGGGTTGAAAACGAGTTCTGAACAAATGGAAAGACACACCGTGCATTTGGACGGGAAGCTTTGATATCACAGAGATGTCAAACTCCCCAGATCAGTTCCAAACAGCATGAAAGGTTTATGTGGAAGAATAAATGCTTAAAAATAGCCAAAAATTTATGGAAGATAATAGCAGTGCAAGAGGACTTACCTTCTACATGTCAGAGCAAACTCTAAAACCAATCATGAGAATATTGGACAGGCACAGAGACACAGACCTGTGAGATATACAGAGGAGGAAATCCAGAAATAGATATCAAACATACATCAGAATTTAATCTTTGACAGGGTGAACCTTTAATTATTTAATTAATGATGCCGGCACAATCACTATCCATCTAGAAGCAAGTAAAACTTGACCAATGATCCACCTTCATAATCAAAACGACACTTCAGATTATTTAGAGATTTAAATGTAGAAAATAAAAGAGAAAAAAAATTTTATGAGCAATCTGAACGAAACTCTCGAATCGAGAGCTATAAAGGAAAAGTGAGGCCTCCAAGCACTGCGAGGCACAGATACACAAGCAGAGTCAACAGACAGATGAAAGCTCTGGAAAGCATTTGTTATAAAAGTACTAGATGAGTAACTACAGGCCAGGATGAGGCTTTAGAAATTGACAAGGAAAAGATAACACAGAAGAATGGACAAAGGACAAAAATGGGAAGAGTCCATCCAAATGGCAAACAAACAAATGAAAAGCTGTTCAGATCCAGTCTTAGGGAAATGTGATTTAAAGTAGTAATGAGAGGCGCCTGCATGGCTCAGTCAGTTAAGTGTCTGACTTCTGCTCCCGTCATGATCTTGAGATTCGTGGGTTCGGGCCCCCGTGTCGGGCTCTGTGCTGACAGCCTGGAGCCTGGAGCCTGCTTCGGATTCTGTATTTTCCTCTCTTTCTGCTCTTCCCCAGCTTGTGCTCTCTCTCTCTTTCTCTCAAAAATAAATAAATAAGCATTAAAAAAATATATAAAGTAACAATAAGAGACCATTCTATATTGTAGCTATTACCTGCACTGCTGGCAGGGAGGTGCAGAAAAAGATACTTTTATAAGTTGTTGCTGGAAAGGTAAAACATTACTGTCTTTTTAAAAATGAAGCTTTATTAAAATTATCTATAACTTATATTTAATATCCATTCTTTTGATCTAGAATTTCACCTGTAAGAACTTATCTGACCGAAATACAACTCCCAGAGACCGTGAGCATCTGAACAAGAATGGTTTTGCAACAAGTTTATAGTTGCAAGAAAATAGAAATGAGTGAATGTCAATATTCGCACTATGGAATATTAAGTACTGTCAAAAACAAATCAGAGCTGTATCAGTTTATTTAGGGGGATTTCCTTGAAGTATGGTTGAATAAAAAAAGCAAGATGTAGGAAAAGGTATTTACTATGATTCTATGCTTATATAACAATGATCCGTAAATACGTATTTGCATATAATTTAAATGTGTCTGTTATGATATTAAGGAGAAAGCACACAGAAGGTTAAGAGATAAGAATGTTAATAAGTTATCCAGGACGAGAAAGGAGTTTGGGTGCAAGCTAATAGGGGTGGTGCGGAAATGGAGGAGGGAGCCAAGCCCATTCTGCCTGCCCCACCCCCCATCAAAATCAGACAGCAAGGGCCTTTGGAATTGGGCTCTTAGCCTGCAGTCTAGCCCCTCTATCCCCACAATTCTTGGCTCCTGCTTCCCCCCCCCCCCCCGGCCTTTGGCAATCCCTCCCTTCAAATTAAATGTGGCCTTCCCTCTTTTTCTCCATGATTCTAGAATAGGGCAGTCAAGGCACTGAGAGGGAGAGAAGGCAGAGAGGGTCCCAGTGTAAGAGACTGCTTTCAGTGCGTGAAAGTTGGCCTCGGGGTCTAGAGTGCAGCTCTCACTCTCCTGGGCATTTTGGCAAACTCACGAGAGGGAGGGCAAGAGGCCAGAAGGAGTATTATTAAGTCACTCTCTCAACGTAAGTCCGTCTTCCTCCAGGCTCTGCTCACAGATGGGGTCCTCAGAGAGGACACTTCTGTCTGACCATCTCCATTACATCTCCCTGTTGCTTCCTCTCATGGGGCTCTTCACAGCTGGCCATTTTGTCCTTATACGTGTGCGCGCGTCTGTGTGCACGCCTGGGCCTGAACGCCCATTTCTTCCCATAAACAGTGGACACCTCGAGGGGAGGGGTCGTGTAGGTGCAGCGCCTAGTACGGTATGCAGCAGGGGCTTAAGAGATGTCAGTTGAATTTAGCAACTTACTTACTCACTTATTCTCTTTCTCATTGACTCACTCTTTTATTCATGCCCTTATTCATTTATGCCTTTATTCATTCCAGAAACATGTGCTATTGGCCAATGACTTTTCCCCGGAGCTGGGTCTTCCACTTTCTAGGGTGGTTTTCCAGGGAGGGAGGGGGCGGGGGAGAGTCGGGACATGACTGCAGGATTCCAAGAACACATCCACAGCTTGGGAGAGCTGGGTGAGTCGGAAGCTTTCCAGGGAAGGAAGGAAGATTCTGGAAAGCTGGACATTTGGGGTGGAAGGTGCTGAAGGATCAGAGAGGACAAAGTTGGGAGTCTGGGGTGGAGGCTGGCATAGGTGGCCTCCTCTCGGCCCCACCCAGACCTGGCTTTTGCCGGCTCCCATTTGCTCTGCGTGGAAGAGCCTCTCCCCATCTCCCCCTGCTGAAGTCCTCCCGTTCCCTGCCTGGCCAGCCCAGATGTCCTCGGAGTCTCCCCTCACTCCCCCAGCTGGAAGGGCTGCTCCCTGCTGCAAACAATCTTCCCGAGCACAAAATCTGGACCTCCCTCAAGGCGCTGACCACTTCCTGCTTGTGCTGTGATGTGGCCCCTCCTTCCCACCCAATAGGCGGGGGCCCTGTCTGACTGTTCCCAGGGACCCTTCAGGGCCCAGTACAGAGCGGGTGCTCGAGCTACTCAGGCCCAGCATGTGATCAGCACTGTGCATTCGGGCAGTGATTGTGACCCCATTTTAGGGATGGGGAAAAGGAGGCATAGATGAGTGGCGTGCCTTGCCCTTACTCCCAGAGCAGAGCCTAGACTTAGCCCTTCGTTTCTGGTCCCAGAGGCAGGGCTCTTTCCAGGGCAGCTTGGTGGGAGGTGGGAGGAGGGTGGGGTGGGGTGGGAACTGGGTCCTGAGAACCAGCAGGCCAGAGAGAGTTGAAGTTCGAATGGCCAAGTTCAGGAAAAGCACAGCTGGGGAGGAGCCAAGGTATTTATTATGCTTGGTTTCCCGCTCCAAACAGAGCTGATGGAGGAGCTGCTCCAGTTCCTATAAACAGCTCGGCCTCCCTCCCCTCTGCCCCTCTCCACCCACTGCCAGCACAGCCCCAACTGCTCCCGGGGGGTTGGGGGAGAGATGACCCAGGGAGGGAAGGGAGGAGAGAAGAGTGCGGGAGCAGGAAGAGAAGGAAAAGATAAGATGGGGCCCCAGAGACAAGAAGAAAGTGGAGGGAAGTAGGGGGAGTTGAGAGATGATTCTTCCTTTGCCTCTTCCCTGGCATCTTGCATCTTCCTCTGTGTCTTCTGTGTCCCCTGCTTCTGTCACCCCCTTCTCATTCTGAGGACTGGTCTTAATCCCAAGATTTTAAGTCCTGAAGGCCTGGGTCATGCCTTCAGGAAGCCAGGTCTGAACTTTCCTGCTGTGGTGGCTCATGGGCCCGGGGACACAGAAAAGACTCTGGGTAGAACCTTCCCTCAGGAGCTCTTAGTCTGGTGGCAGATCAGGCTGAGATCCCTCCCCAATCTCCTCCTTCCCCCGCCTCCCCCGCCGCCGCTGTGTCCACAGAGGCTTGGGACTGTGGAGGGAAATCAGGGCAAACTCCCCGGAAGGGGCGGTGCAGGCAGGAGTTGAAACAGTTTGGCAGGTGGGTCAGGGGAGGCAAGATACTTTAGGTGGAGGAGGAGGGAGAGAGCCTGGTGTTGGCAAGGGGACAGCCCCATGGTTAAGAAGGCTGGTTCTGGAGCGGGACGCACCTGCTTCCAGTCCCAGGGCTGGCAGTTTACAGCTGTGGGACCTTGAGTCTCGAGTCTCAGTTTCTTTAACATGAGGTTGATAATAATAGAAATCCCTTCAAAGGTGGTAAGAATTGCATATAACAACGCACAACGAGTGCTCAGGGCAGGACCGACCCCGAAGTGCTGAATAATGGTCAGATCTGAGCAGGAGGTTGGAGGTGGCCAGTGAGAAACGGGCCCCTGGGTGTTGGGCAGGGGTGACAGCACAGGGGACTGAGCAGGTGAGGCAGCGAGTGGGCCATGGGTGCTGCCTTCCTCCCCTCCTCCTCCTGCCCATCCTAGCTCCTGCTGGGCCCTGTGCCTTTGGGGAATGCCATAGGAGCTTACTGGGCTGGGCGACCTGGCACCACTGGCTGTGACGTGGGTGGAGGGGGGGGGCTCCCTTCTCACTGGAACTTGCCGGATGCTCTGATGACCTAGTTGGCAGCTGTGTCCATATTTGGCTGAAAAACAGGAATTTCTGCTTTGCTGGGGGTCTTGGCCAGGTGAGCAAAATCTCCTGTTTGCCAGGAAAAGGGGTTGGGGACCCGGGGGTTCCAGCTGGATTGGAGGCCTGCAGAGTCCTGGGTTGAGCTCAGCCAATGCTACTGCCTTCACCAAGCACCTGCTCTGTGCCAGGGCACAGAGTCACATGCCTTCTCACCCCATGAGCCCTATCTAGGAAACAGATATTTTAAATTTCCCTTTAGGGCACCTGAGTGGTTCAGTTAGTTAAGCATCTGACTTTGACTCAGGTCATGATCTTGCAGTCTGTGGGTTCGAATCCTGCGTCTGGCTCTGTGCTGACAGCTCAGAGCCTGGAGCCCGCTTCATATTCTGTGTGTGTCTCTCTCTCTGCCCTTCCCCCAGCCTCTCAAAAATAAAAAATAAAATATAAATCAAAATAAACATAAAATTTTCCTTTGGAGGGTCGCCTGGGTGGCTCTGTCGGTTAAGCATCCAACTCCTGGTTTTCGCTAAAGTCATTATCTTGCAGTTTGGGAGTTCAAGCCCCACATCAGGATCCACACTCTTTCTCTTTCTCCCTTCTCTCTCTCTGCCCCTCCCCTGCTCTCATACTCTGTGTCTCATTTTCTCAAAATAAATAAACTTAAAAAAAAATAAAATTTTCTTTTGGACTAGGAGCTGGGAGGTGAGAGGTCACAGCCCAGAGAAACTACCTTGGAGAAATCTCTAGGATGCCTGGGGTCAAGGAAGTGGAGGATCGCTGAGGTGGAATCTGTGATAGAGGAAGTAGGGGAGAGAAGGCACCTACAAAGGGGTTAGTGTCTGGATGTCAGGCAGCTGAGAAGGGCAGATGAGTCCACCGGAGGACAGGCCCAGGGGTCTGGGAAGTGGGCGGCGGGGGAACTGCCTGCCCTCTAGACTCCACCTCAGAGTCCCTTGCCTGCCCCCACCCCCACCCCAAGTGAGGTGGCTCTTGTCCCCACCTGTCTGCCCCAGACCTCACAGCCACACCCTCCAGCTCCTTTCCAGGAACCAGGAATGCTCTTCCTTCAAGGTCAGTCTTGACCTTGACTGCAGTCTGACCACTCCCTCAATTCTCTGGCCCCTGGAAGAATATCAGCTCTCCGGCTGGGGAGGCCTCTGGGTGCGAGGGCTGGGTGCTCAGGGAGGATTGGGCTGGGACAGAGATGGGGGCATCATCAGAGCAATGGAGTGGCTACAACAATGGGGGTGATGGCACTCCTGAGCGAAGAGGGCCTGGAACAGAGTCCTGGCTGTCGCCACTCAGAAGGCTCAGGGAAGATGAGCACATAGCAGAGTCTGCAAAGGAGTGGTCTCAGAGGAAGGCGGAAGCCACGTGTGGGGGCCTAGATACCAAGGCCAGTGTGTTGAGTGGAGGGCGTGGGTGACAGGGATGATGGGGTGAGGGCCCCACCCCCGCAGCAGAGGGGTCGAGGAGGTACAGTCTGGAAAGTGCACTGAGTTTGGCAAAGGATACCCTCAGTGACCTCAGCCCAGGGCAGTGTGGGGGCGCAGGGGCAAAGGCACCTGGGGTGGGTTGGGAATGGAGGGGAAAGGGGGACTGCTTCACCAAGTTTATTACCCATGAGCTAGGAGAAGGAAAGGGAAAGTAGTTTAAGGGTCTTTTCACTCTTTTTCAGATAACCCAGACTTGAGCCCAGCCAAGCTGTGAGAGCAATACTGTGAAGAGAGGAAAATGAGGGGTCCATGAGAGGACCCGGAGGGTGGGCAGGAGAGAGAGCAGAGCCCCGAGAGAAGGCAGGGCCGTGAGCACAGACAGGGTAAGAACAGGAGATGCCACAGGAGGAAGGCTCAGGTGGGGTAAGGGCTTGTTGCGTGTGAGGGTCAGAGGTGTGGCAGGGGAATGAGGGCTGAGGCCCCAAGGTCCAGGGTGGTGAGGACCCAGGGCCCGAGTCTCCCCTCAATAGCCCTCAGCCCGTCTCCCCACGGGTTCGCCGTGAGGATTCAAGGCCTGCAGTGGAAACAGAGGGGGCAGGGTTCAAGTGGATGCCATGAGGTCAATTACCCACAGTGAGGAGGAGGCTGGCAGGCCACACTGTTTCTCCAAAATTATTTTTTAATACATTCATGTGGGTTATACAAAGAGCTGGTCCCAAGGCCAGGGCTGTGGCCTGGCTCCTGGGAGGTGAGAGCAGCATTATGTAGTGTTTCCATAGATCAGGCACGAAGGGGCCCGCGCCCCACCCTCCAGGCCTGAGGAAGAGTGTTTTTTGTGCCATGACCACCTGTGGTTGTGATCCCAACCAGGTCTGGGTCTGCCTGGCTGTGCCACATACCCACCAGGGCCCCAGGCTGGGGCCAGGACACCGGCTTCTAGCCCCAGCTCTGCCACTGACTCCCTGAGTCCTTGACCCTCTCTGGGCCTCAGTTTTCTTGTCTGTAAAATGGAATGGAGATGGGGGGGGGCGGTTTCATTGTCTCACACTCAAGCACCATCATGAGCCAGATGATGGCCAAGCATGGGTAAGACGGTGAAGACAGTAACATGGGTCTTGGGCTGATGCCAGGGCTCCCAGGACAGCCCATGATTCCATGGGTATGAGGAATAGGGGGTTCTATCTAGATGGGTTTTTCGACTCATTTTTCTAGGGAGGGAAAGTCCCTGCATAATGAGGACCCGAAAGTGTTTGGAGCCAGCATTATCTTGTGATATGACAGCTAAGAGAGAAGGAAATCACTCAGGTCCAACCCCTAAGCCCCCTTCCCACCCCCAGTGAGGTCTGAATCCCCCTTTTTTCACAGGCTTTGCCACAGACTTGTGAAGCACTGAGCAAGTTCCATTCTCTTCCCCAGCCTCAGTTTATCTATCCGTGCAACGGGGAGTTTGCACTCAATGGTCTCAAACCCTGGGCTTTGCTCAATGGAAGAAGAGGGAATGCAAGAGCAAAACAGAAAGAGGTGAATACACACCAGTCTGCAAAGGGGGGAGTAAGGGAAACTGAGGCAGAGGAGGAGGAGGGGGCCCATGTCTGCCTGCCTAGGAGAGAGGAGGGAGAGGACTGCGTGGTATGTGTTGCACAGGATGCCCCTAGGCCCTGTTCCCAAAGTGTGGGTCCATTTCCTGTCCACCTAGTAGCCCCCAGCCCCTACAGTCAGGCCCTGGAGACAGAGGATTTGAGTCTGCATCTCACTTATGTCATTTCTTAGCTGGAGGACCCTGAAAGGAGAGTGGTGGATCTTTTTTTGGTAAAATGGAATAAAATACCAACCTCAGAGGGTAGTCATAAAGAGGCAGACATGTCATAGCTGCCAAGCCTGGTGCAAAACAGAACCAGATACCTACGGTCTGACTCTTGGCTCGCCAGCCAGCGGAGGGCTGGGATGGGACAGCATGTCTGCACGGGGAGCTGGGGGGCTGGAGCAGTGTTTGAGCACCACGAGAGTGCCAGGTAGGGACAGGGCCTGCTCGGAGCAGGAAATGGAATGGTCTAGCACTGGGCCAGGACCCAGGGCAACCACCTCTTAACCAGGCCCTGCAGGGCCGCTGCAGCCTGCCTCATGGCTGGATCCAAGACCTATTTATGCAGCTCCAGTTCTCTTCCGGTCACAAGCTCTTCATGTTCCAGAGAGGCTGAAAGTCATTATCAGAAGATGTGACCCACAGTCTGCTTGGAACCACCTCAGACAAGTCTTCTGGGTCTCGCCCCTCCTTTGCTCTGGCCCTGCTCGAGGCAGGACTCCCCAAGACTCAGCCAGCTGGAGTCCTCAGAGCTTTGGAGGACTTCCATGCTCCGTGGCTTTGTGACCACCTCCCCACCAGGGCTCGGTGATGCCTGAGGGCAGGGATGTGTCTTGTGTCCCCAGTGGCCGGGGCAGGATGTGACACAAAACAGATGCCTGGCAAAGATGTGTTGCACGAATAGGTCAGCCTTATTTTCTGTCACTCCTGAAACTGCCCGACTTCCGGCTTCCACAGCTGGACCACACGTGTGGCCTGGGAAGCCAGTCACCTACCAATAGAGCAGGATATGGGGAAAGGAGCCCCGGGCTGGGATTCAGAGGGCAGGGTTCTCAGATCCTGTGTGACCTTGGGTTGGTCCCCGCCCCTGTCCGTGCCTCAGGCTCCCCAGCTATCCTGGAAGAGCTCCCGGCTTCTGGCTTCTCTAGGCTTTGTACTGCTGGGTGAACTTCTGCCGGCGGACAAAGCAACAGGTGGCCAGAGTGGTGAGGAGGACAGCAGAGACCAGCACAAAGGTGAGGATGATAATGAGGTTGACATTCTTAAGCCCGCCCTTCTCACAGTCCTCAGGACGCACATGGCTCAGGGATACCTCCTCCTGTGAGCCAAAGCGGCAGGTCAGGTCTTGGGTGGCATCCACGTCCACACGGCCCTGGTGCAGCTGGGCCGCCAGCCAGCCATTGCCACAGCAGCTCAGCGGGTTCCCCTGCGGGTAGAGACGCCGGAGGCTGGTCTCGAGGCCACCCATGGCACTGCCCGGCAAGAGGCTGAAGCTGTTGTTCCTCAGGTCCAGCACCTCCAGTGACACAGCCTGTGTCCAGGCAGGCAGGCGGCTCAGGCGGTTCTCGGCAAGATTGAGTCGCTTGAGGCAGCGGAAGCAGGGCAGGTCTACTTGCAGGATGGCCAGCCCGTTGCCCTGCAGGGCCAGGACCTCTAAGGAGGTCTCCAGGCCCACCAAGGCCCCTGGGGCCATATCTAGCCCCGGGTTGGCAGAGAGGTCCAGCTCAGTAAGCGGTGTATGGAGGAAGGCACCCGGCCGGAGCATCTCCATCCCATTGTCCGCCAGGTTCAGGATGCGGAGGGAGGAGAGGCCAGAGAAGGCCACACAGCCTGAGGGGCCAGGCTCACTGGGCCCCCCACAAGGCCTGAGCCGGTTCCCCTGCAGCTCAAGCTTCTGCAGTCTGGCCAGGCTGGCAAAAGTGTACGCAGGCAGGGCCCGCAGACCATTGTCCTGTAGAAGCAGCGTCCGCAGAGACCCCAGGGCTCTGGTGGCCAGCTCCACTGTCTCCAGTGTGTTGTGACTGGCGTCCAGATGCACGAGGCAAGGCAGGAAGCCCGCACGCCGCACCTCCAAGGCTCGCAAGCAGTTTCGGCTGAGATTTAGGAAGCGGAGGGAGGTCAGGGGCTCAAGAAAGCCCTCAGGGACCAGCTCGATCTCGTTGTAGCTCAAATCCAGATTCAAGAGCTGGGAGAGGGGGTGGATGCTGGAGTTCTGACTGGGGTTCGAGGAGGGCAGGGCCGACCAGCCCTCAGAAGGTGCCTGGAGGCCCTCACCACCCTGGGGTGGCCCTGTGGGGAGCCGGATGAGGTTGTTGGACATGTTCAGGTAGATGAGGTTGGGGAGCGCGGCCAGGTCAGGGAAGTGGAGCAGTCTGTTCTCCCGCAGGTCAAGCCAGGCCAGCTGATACTCAGCCCGGGGCTCTGGGGCCGTCTGGAAGGCCTCAATACTGTTGCAGCTCAGGTCAAGCACACGCAGCTGTTGGAGGCTAAAGTCAGAGATGCAGGTGAGGGAGTTCCGGGAGAGATTGAGGTGGGCCAGGTGCGGCAGCGCCTCGAAAGCACCGTCCTCGATGTCCATGAGCACGTTGCTGTGGAGGTCCAGCCGCTCCAGCACGGGTGTGCCCCGGAAGGTGTGGCGGGCCAGGCGAGTCAGGCTGTTCTCCGCCAGGGAGAGGGTGCGCAGCGCAGGGGCCTCCCCCAGCAGCTGCTCCACCAGGCCACTGTACAGACTGTTTCCAGACAGGTCCAGAGATGTCACATGCGGCAGCAGGCCCAGGTCAGGGGCGCTCAGCACGCTGCCCACCGCCAGGCGGTTATGGGCCAGGTTGAGGTGCTCCAGGTGGGGCAGGGCCTGGAAGGCCCCTGTCTGGAGGAAGTTGATCTCATTGGAGCTCAGGTCCAGGTGCCGGAGTGCTGTGTAGAAGCCCAGGGGTAAGGCCAGGATTCTCTGCAGCTGGTTTCCAGATAGATCGAGGAGCTCAATGTCTAGCGGGAGCACTGAGGGGACCTGGAGCAGGCCGAGACCATGACACAAGGCCTCCTTGTCTACCTGAGGTGGGCAGGGAGGGCAGGGAGAGCAGTGGATATTAGTGGGTACAGTGGGGGTGTGTGTGGAACCAGACACCTTCTGGAAAGGATAACTCAACCCCCTCTCCCACGCACCGCCACCCCAGCCAGGCCTAGCATGGGCTCCACATTCCTCCGCCCTGGCCTAATCATCCCATGTCTGGATGATCCCCATCTCAAGCCTCCTGCACCCATCTCTAGCACTCAGTCCTGTGCTGGGCGTCAGGGAGGGACTTAAGGAACTCAAGAGACTTAAGGACACACAGAAATGACAGACAGATAGAAGGACAAATGAACTAACAAGACACTAGTCACTGATTATCATCCTATTTTACAGGAAACAGAGCCACATTTCACCTAGAGTGATCCCAAGCAAGGGAACAGCAGGGCCAAGCTGGAAGCCGGGACTCCTGGTTCACATCCTGGGTTCCTTCTTTGGGCCCAGAGAGTTAAATGTACCCAGCTACTATTAGACTCTAAACACTGGGGCGCCTGGGTGGCTCAGCCGGTTGAGCGTCCGACTTCGGCTCAGGTCATGATCTCACGGTTGGTGGGTTTGAGCCCCATGTCAGGCTCAGTTCTGACAGCTAGCTCAGAGCCTGGAGCCTGTTTCAGATTCGGTCTCTCCCTCTCTCTGGTCCTCCCTGGCTCACGCTTTCTCTGTCTCTCTCAAAAAGAAACAAAATACATTAAAAAAAAAAAAAAAAGAAAGAAACGCTTTGGGGAGAAATGTTTCCAAAATGCAATTTGTACTTCTCTCACTGGTTCTCCTGTTGGCCTCCTACCCTCACACCTCTTTAAGCCCTCATTCCAGGGGGCAGAACTCAGGGTCTAGTGCCTGCCTGCCTTGCTGCCTATCCCCAGAGGAGATCTCCTTTCTGCTGCCGCTACCTGCCCCACCTCCATCAGTGGCCTTGCTTCCCAGGCCTGGTCCAAACCAGCCCCTGGAGGTAGGAGAAGGGGTAGGGAGCAGGGGGAAAGATGGCTGGGGTTCCAACCTACATTCTTTGGTGACAAGACTATGTTTGTGCTGTGTGAGCCTTCCCAAATCACATTACCACTCTGGTTTCTTACCTAGAAAGTAACAACCTTCCTCAGCACCAACTCAGCATTTTACATTTTATTTAGCACTTTCAGGCCCCTGGTCTCACCGGAGTCTCACAAGAGCAAGCCCCTCAAATATGATCATCCCTCTTTATAGAAACCCAAGCTCAGAGAGGGTAGGGAGGCTCCAGGATCGCTCAGCTGAGGAGGGGCAGAGCTGGGATTGGAGGCCGGGTCTCCTCACAACCAAAGGCTCAACATTTGTCCTTCTAGCACATGTGGCTTCTGGAGCCTGAATTCTTTCTGTGCAGATGCAGTCTCCCTCTCATCCCTCTGAGGACCCCAGGAAGGCACCCTTTCCCAGGAAACGGTCTGACTTCCACAACCACCCTGTTCAGGCCTACTCCCGCCCAGGTTCCCTGTATCCAGTGACCCCTTCTGACCCCTCCACCAGCCAAATGCCTGGCAAGTGCTAAAAGAAAAAACAAAACAAACAAACAAAAAAAACCACTCTGTGCCACCCTCTGCTTAATCCCCTCCAGGGAAAAGCCCAGGACCGTCAGTGGGGTTCAAAGCTATTTGTAACCCCTGCCAATCTGTCCCCTCTCCTCCCAACCACTCCTGCCCAGCCCATAAGCAGTGACAACATCTGACCAGTGCCCTTCGTGCCCTCCCACACCACCTCTGGGCCGCCTCCTTGCTGTTCCCTGCACTGGTTAGGCCACCCCCACCAGGTCTGCAGGGTGAGCCCAGTGTACTGAGCTGGGCAGGTGGGGCCTCCTCCGGGCTCTCCCCAGGCCAGAGATCCCTGGTGCTCCCTGTCTCAGAGCTTTGGTCCCAGATTGTGACTGTCCATGTGGGACCTGCTAGGCAGGGAGCTCAGAGCTAACAGGGACTGGTGGGATTGATGGGGACGCCTTGAACTTGGCCCACAAAAGGTACTCAATCAATTTTTCTGAACGAATGAGTCATGGACATCTCTGGCTTAGTAAAGGTCTGAGGGGTTGAATCAGTCACCTTTCTGAAAGGAAAGGAAAGAGAGAATCAATGTTTTCAAACTGGACTCGAAGCCTGTTAGAGTAAAAAGACTCTGGCCCACCCACTTCTCAGATGGGGAGATGGAACCTGAAGATGGCAATGACCTCTGCAAGGTCATGGTGAGTTAGTGGCTGAGCCCACAGAGCAGAAACAGCAGGCTGGGTGCTCCCTTGCCTGGCCCAGCTCTCAGCTTCCTCCCCAGAGGCGTGGGGCAGGGAATGGGGGGTGGAGTGGAGTCCTCATCAGGCATCTGTGTGACCTTCCTGTTCCAGGCAGCCCAGTGACAGTGTCGGCTCCTACCACCTCCAGTGAAGCAGTTTCCTTGAGGCCTCAGAGACCCACGGATACCCCTGCCATCGAGCGCCCCCGTGAACCAGAAACCTAGCCCCTAACCCTGCCACCTTGCCAGCCCTGCCTGTCTCTTGCCCCCTCCTCCCTCACACCCTCTCTGCCAGCTGCAGCCATTAGGAATGGCTTCATCCCCATCCTCAGCTTCCTGGACCATCTCGACTTCAGGAAGAAACAGCAAAAGGAACACAATGACCACCGCCATCACAGAGCGCTAGCTCTGTGGCAGGCCCCACGGCTGAGTGCACAGACCCCTTGCCTCATTTATTTACCCTGATATACCCCCTAAGGAAGCTGAGGCTCGGGGGTGGGGGGCGATGAACTTCCCCCAGCTCTGACGGTCAGAAGCTCCAGGGCACCCGTGTGAGTTCCTTTTCCTGTTGGTGCCGGCTGAGTTCTGACCACTGGCCCCCAGCTGACTGAGCACCCACATTGATTCCTCCAGCAGAGTAAATAGTACTGTTCACTGAGCACCTGCATGTGGGGGGCACTGTACTGGGATCCATGCCATCCCACACCCCATCTCACCTCTGGACACTCAAAGGCTCCCAAGACACCAGCCCCAGAGGCTGAGTGAGGACACAAAGCTGGCTAAGCCCAGGGCCTAAGACTTGCTTTCCACACTGGTGCCCATGAGGGCTGGCAGGCGAGCTATGGGCTGCCAGTCCAGGAGGGAGCTTGAAGGAACTCTAAGGGTGCCCACTGCTCCCTGAGCTCTGAGCTTCCAGCATGGCTGACATGGCCAAGTTTAGAGCAGTCCTTGACCCGTGCTCTCTGGGATGCCAGGATGCCACTACCCCCTTTTTCTTAAGGAGGGTAGAGGACCTTCCACCCAATTCCATTTTGCCACCTGCACATAGAAGGGAAAGGGGGTAGAAAGAGGCACCAGGCAGTGGACAGCGTCAGCTCCGGAGAGCTGGGTTCAAGTCCTAGCTCTGTTACTTCCTGTCTGTATGACCCCGGTGGCCCACATCTCTTCTCTCAGCCTCAGTGTCCTCAGCTGAAAAGGGCTCTTTGCAGGATAAAGTGAGAGAAAGCCCTCAGAATGGTGCAGGCACCTCGCAAGCCCTTAGTCCGTGGCAATTTCTTTCCACTGGTTTGAAAATAATCATGACACTTACATGGATCTTCCACGGTAGTTCAGAAAGTGCTTTCTGAATGCATTTTTACCTAGAACGCAAAGCTCACTCAGCTTCCCACTGCCTGTTCGGTGGTCCAGCCCATTCACGTCTCTGAGCTTGTCTCCTTGGGTAGAAGGTGGGGCTGCGTTTGGGGGTGTCTGAGGCCTTTTCTGCCCGTTATTCTGGGTTCCAGGAATCTCAGAACGGCTCTGAGGGGCAAGAAGTGAGGTGGCAAGAGCAGGAGCCTGCCCACCCAGGGAAGGGTTGCCGGCCCCTCCTGCATCATGAGCTTCCAGCCCCAGGTCCAGGTTGGGGCTGCTGGAGGGCCCGTCCCTTCCCCAGCCTGACTCTGGCCTTCACCTCAGTGACTTCTAAGTGGACCTAAGTGATCCCTTTTCCCTGTGTCCTGCAGGGCTCCAGTGACTTCAGGGCTAGTCTGCCTGGCTCAGGGCCAGAAAAAGGGCCAAGAGTGAATCTAATAAATCAATAAATTCTTGGTCTGGCACAGGAACCAGGCTTGGACCCACTCACCAACTTTCCCACATGCTCAGTATAAGGGTCCAGAAAAAGGGAGCAAACAGAAACGGAGAAGGCTGGGAGGGGTCAGGGGAGACTGCTGGAGGAGGTGGCATTTGGCCTAGGCTGTACTGAGAGAGAGGCCTCTCATCTGCCAAGCAGCAGACAGGCCCAAGTCAAGGACTCCGGTTAGGAAAGGAGATTTGCCCCAGGAGGGACCCAGCTGGCCCACCCCCATTCCCCCCACATACACATACTCTGCCTCACCCAGATGAGTCTACTGCCCTATAGAGTCCAATATCAACCTCACGGGTCCTAGTTGAATGCCCTTAGACAAGTAACCGAACCTCTCTAAACTGCAGTTTCCAATTCTATACAATGGGCATAACGGTACTTATCCAATAGGATTAATGCTGCACAAGGTATTTAAACATTCTAGTGGGCACTCATTAAATGCAAGATTTAAATGCATTAAATGCATTCCTTGGGGTGTCTTAGTCGGCTAAGCATCAGACTTTGGCTTAGGTCATGATCTCCCTGAGCTATCCCTGAGATCTTCCTGAGTTCAAGCCCCACATCGGGCTTTGTGCTGCCAGTTCAGAGCCTGAAGCCTCCTTCGGATTCTGTGTCTTCTCTCTCTGTCCCTCTTCCAATTGTTCGTGTTTTCTATCTCTCTCTCTCTCTCTCTCTTAAATAATAAATTAATAAACTTGATAAAAAAATTAAAAATATGTGCATTCCCTTTCCTCTTCTAACTCCTCTGACTTCTGGCTTGTGGGGCTGGGGCAGTGGGACACCCTGGGGGCCTTACCCTGCCTAGGTGGGGCTTCTTACCATCTTACAGGGCACCTTGTCTCGGTGTTGGGAGGTGGCCAGGCCCAGGGTCAGTACGGCCAGGAGCAGCAGGATCTGGTGGCTCATGGCTCTGTGTAGGGTGGGAAGGAAAGGGGAACACTGTAAGATCACTGGCTTCTTTCCACTGCCAATGCCTCCTACCCTCCCCCGGCCCCTCCACCCCTTTTCTCCCCTCCTCTCTTCTCTCCTGTCTGTGCCTGCCTTCAGGGAACCCCAGATCACAGAGGAGGTGGGTGGGAACTGGGTCCTGGGTCTGAAGGCTACCACAAAGGACCCCAAGTGCCAGACCATCACCCCAGTAGCAAGAGTTTTTAAAGAGTGGGTGACTTGGTCAGATTTGGGTTTCGAAAGGCCCTACCTGCTGGAAAACTGCCTGGAGGAGGTGAGCAGGAGGTGGAGGGACTCTAAGGGCTGCCCTGTGCCAGCCCCAGGGCTGGGGTGGGGTGAGGTGGGGAGCGAGGCTTCTGACCACATTTCCACTCAGGTCGTAAGCAGGTCCCCCATCCTAGTTTCTTAGAACCCCCAACGGAATTCCTCAATGCCTCCCCCCACTCCCAGACTTTTATTTTGCCCTTTTTCTTTTGATTTTCTGATTCTGGAGTCCCTGCCATTGTTTGAAGGCTAGGCCTGGAGCCCTGACAGGAAGCCCCACCAGAAGGCCTCTGCCCTGCCCCCAGCACTGTCGCTGCGGACTTCCCCAGGAGCGGGCTCCAGGCCCTTTACTTTCACTGAAGCTACTGCCTGTGTAGAGGGACACTTAGGCCTGCTGGTGTCCTCTCTATGTAGAGCCGAGGTGGCATTGAGGGGGACCACAGAGGCCCTGAGCAGGGGAGGTGGGCCAAGTGCTAGGAGTACACAGATCAAGCCATTAATTTCATTCACTCATTCATTCATTCACATCTTAACTGAATGCCTCCTCAAGTCTCACTCTGTGCTGGGAACTGAGGCCACAAATAAATGCACAGAAGTGATCACAATGCATACAGAGTGATAACAAGGAAGGACACATAAAGTCCTCCAAGAGCACTGGACTCAGTCACCCGTAACTGACTGCTCTCTCTTTCCCCTCCACTTGCCTGCTGTGTGACCGTGCAGAAGTCACTTCACCTCTCTGAGCGTCAGTTTCCTCTTTTATTTTAATGTTTATTTTTTTTTTTTGAGAGAGAGAGAGAGAGAGAGAGAGAGAGAGAGAGAGAGCGCGTACTCAGGCAAACAGGGGAGTGGGAGGGGCAGAGAGAGAAGGGGATAGAGGACCCAAAGCAGGCTCTGCGCTGACAACCACGAGCCCAACAGAGAGCTCAGATTCACGAACCATGAGATCATGACCTGAGCCAAAGTAGGATGCTTAATCGACTGAGCCACCCAGGTACCCCTCAGTTTCCTCTTTTGAGGTTAATGCCAACTTTGCCAAGTTTTGTTAAAGATCAAATGAGATGCATTCTATGAAAGTGCTCTTACAGAGCCCTTGTTATAAACCCGGTTCTCTTCTCAATACTCTATGTGCATGCACTCAGTCCTCACAGGAGTTCAAGCACTTGGTTCTCTGATCACCATTCCCATTTTGCAGATGGGGAAACTGAGGCTCAGAGAGGTTAAGTAACATGCCCAAGGTCACACAGCTAACAAGTGGCTGGCACAGGCCATCTGAGCCCTAAATGTCTACACCAGGAGGTCACCCCTGGGTGCTTAATAAAGGAGCACTGAATTCCAACTCTGAAGGGTGCTTTAGAAGAGGAGGCATCTGTAGGATCTTTGAGGGCTGGGTCTCTCTCAGAATCCACCAGTGTCATTGTGATAAATTTAAGATTTAGGCGGTTATTCTGAGGCCCCTTCTGGCCCAAATATTCAGGGGCCACAGTGGTGTCTTTTAAACTCCATTGCCTGGGTTCCCCTCAGGGCCACGGCTCCCGGCCCCCCTCACTCCCCACAGCTGCTCTCCGCTCACCTGCTTTCACAGGAAACTTGGTTCTGCTGTCTAAAAAGCAGAACAACACCCCCCATTTGAAAGCGAGTATAGTCAGAATTGAGTGGAAACCTCTCAGCAGGGCCTTCAAGACCGTTGGAGAGTGTGTCTGCACAGTTCGTTCTTTCCTCTAGCTTCATCTCTCACTGTCCCCTCTCCCACTCTGGGTTCTGGAAGCCTCCTATTGTCTTCAGTTCTCTGACTGCCTTTTCATTGCCCCAAATCTTCACTTTCTCCCCTCTCTTGTGCTGAATCCCTCCTCCTTTGGATCTCAGCTTGGATACCACTTCCTCCAGGAAGCCTTCTCTGATTCCCCAAGTCTGGGAGATGTATAGCCCCACCTCCAGGTTCTCACAGACCCTGATTTTCCAGTGAGCACAGCACTGAGCACTCCATGACTTGTTCCCCCAACTGCTTTCCTACGGGCAGTGCCCCGGGCAGAGAGGACTCACTCCCCGCTGGGATTCATCTCACACCAGCAGACAGGCCAAGGAGGCCCTGAGTATTGACACAAGGTGACTCTCCGTTCATCTCCCTGCCACACCTTCCCCCACATCAGTGGGTTCTGTCCATTCTGCCTGAAAAAAGGACCCTGGGTCTGCTACCTCCCTCCTCCATCACTGCCCCACACTGAGGCACCACCACAACCCTGGGCCTTGAAGACAGCAACACTCTCCTTCCACCCTGACCCCTTTCAGCCTGCCCTCCACACACTGAGCCAGAGTGAGGTCTTTAAATCATATGTGAGATGATGAATCTCACCACTTGAGAAACTCCAAGAAAATCCAGGCTTCACACAAGCACTTGCAGCCTGCATCTCCCATTCATCCTACCCTTACCAAAGTCTACCACTCCTCAAACATAGCCAGCACATTCCTGCCTCAGGGCCTTTGCTCCTGCTGCTCCCTTCACCTGGAATCCTACTCCCCAGATTCTCCCACATTTTATTTCCTTGCATTGATCATTTTCTGCTCATTTATCCCAGATTCTACGAGAACAGGGGTCTCTTAAGTAGTGCTCACCGAAGATCTAGTGAACAAATGGCAAAGCGAGGGGTAGAGGCTCTACTGAAGAGGGCCGCGAAGTCAGGACAAAGTCAGGACCTTCGGGTCGTGAGCCTGAAGGCACTGCTGCCTAAAGGTCCTCACCACCCCCTCCTCTGCCTGCCAAATCTCACTCTACCCCCAAGGCGAGTCTGTGCTGCCGGCAAGGATGGCCCTGTAGCATGTAGAACTCTGCACTGACACTCACCTGCGAGCGCCCATCGGCAGCCCCCGGGACTCAATGTGTGGCGTGGGAGGACTATTCACTCTTGAGGGAGAACTGCGGTCACTGAGACCCAGACTTACTTCCACACTCTACTGCTTAGCAACCCTGCTCCGGGGCAAGTGCCTTAACCCCTTTCAGGACCTAAGTGTCCCATCCATCTGTCCAGCAAGCAGCCTGGCTCCTGCTCTGCCCCTGGCTTCCCCCAAGCACGGTGATGATTAAGCTGGGAATGGCTGTCAGAGTCTCCTGGACACATCTTTCCCAGCTGGGGCAAAGCCCACAGGGCCGAACAGCCCAGGCAAGGCATGCTGAGGAGGGAGGCTCAGGGCTGCAGACCAGCAGCCTAGGCAAGAGAAGGCAGGAGACATTTTAGGACTCTGACTGCAAGGAGAAATGCCGGAGTGTGTGTGTGTGTGTGTGTGTGTGTGTGTGTGTGTGTGTGTGTGTGAGAGAGAGAGAGAGAGACAGAGAGAGACAGAGAGAGACAAATAGTGGGAGCAATGTCTACTATTATAATAAGCCCATCCCTACATTTCAGGACATCAGACACTCTTCTGAGCCCTTGATGTATACTATCTCATTGAAATCACAACCCAATAAGGTGGTTAGCATAATTTCCATTTAACAGATGAGAAAACTGAGGCTCAGAAAGGTGAAGTGACTTAGCCCAAGTCAGCCAGCATATAAGCATTTCAGGGTTTAGTTCAGGTCTCCCTGCCCCACAAGCTGTGTTTTCTCCAGGCGCTGAGCTGCCTGCTCCCTATAGAACTGTCCTCACGTTGCCCAGGAGGAAAACGAGGCTCAGAGAGGTGACTTCGCCAAAGTCACACTGTAATAGAGACAGATTCAGAATCTGGACTGCCTGCCTTCAAAGCAAATGTTTCCCCTCCACTACAGGCCAAGTGCTCCCCCCCTAACCCTCTCCCACGACCCCCACCCCCACCCTACCGCACACAAGCAGGCTCACAGGACTGGGCTCTGGGGTGCTCCTCTCTCTCCTCTCGGCCCCAGTCACCAGCAGAGTGGGGTCCTGGAAGAGCTGCTGTGGACGTTCATACCAAGCAGTGAATCACTCAGGGCAAGCCCCATTCTGGAGACATGTGCATCCCACGGGGGAATTAGACCTTAACCCAAAGGAATGTAGCTGTGATGGCGGAATTTCAGGCAGTCCGCGGTGGGGGTGGGGGTCCCTCGCATCTTACCACTCACGAAGAAGGCCCGTTTCAGAGCCCTTCTGGGAGAGGTGGGTGCCCCCCACGCGTCCCCACCCAGCGACGGGCAAGCAAGCTACTTGGTGCGGTGGGATGGGAAGCCCCAGGAGGCCTGAGTGAGAGGGTGGTGGGAGGCTTGGATTCGAATCCCGACCAGCCCTAGACTAGCGCTGAGTGTCCGGGCAAGTAAGTGCCGGCCTTTCTGCCCCGGTTTTCCCATCTGTCAAATAGGAACGCCGGGCTCTCCCTTCGCGGGAAAGATCAGCTGAGACGGGAGCCGAGAGGCCGCGGGGGGGTCAAGCTTGGCTCCACGCGCGAAGTGGGAGGCGGCGGGAGAGGACTACGGGGGGCGCGGGAGGCGTCCCGACGGACCCGCCGCACCCCGCGCTCGCCAGGGGCGCGGGATCGCGGGTTCCCCGAGGGGCCCGCAGCCTCGCCCGCGGGGCGGCTCCTAC